>NW_021132998.1:0-701 GCF_004193835.3 Ostrinia furnacalis
TTTTTTAATTTCTTCAATAGGTTATTACAGAAGTTTCGGTAGCGGCTGTAGGTCATTCTCAGAATGGGGTTGTGTGGATCTCTTCGTAAGGCTAAGTGCATCCGGTCACGATTGTTTATGCATCGAAGGAGTCCAGGCGTCATCCATTGCCTTTTTATGAATTTTGTCCGTCCCAGACGAACCTTAAAAGTGTTTTTGGGTATTTCTCATCGCCACGGTTCTCATCGTCACCTTCGTGGCGAATTTTATTTTTAACTTATTTCAACTTTTTGTGAACAAAAATTGTAGCGCTTGATGTGAAGATTGTATTCTCAGAAAATCAGTCAAATAGTGAGTCTCGTTTGGAAGATTTAACGTTTTGAATTTTTTGATGCCACGAAAGTGATTCTGAACTTTACAGCAATATTTTTTTCAAACTTTACTACTGTAAATGACTCTAAGTGTTTATAAAACATATATGTCGACGCAAGACTATAAATGCTTCAACATAATAAGTATAGCTGATTCTTATTGTTCTAATTATTCGTTATTGATTCTAAAAACCTTGCCTTGATTTATAAATTAAGAAAGATTGTTTTGTGTAAAGTTTCTTTAATTTATTAAACTAATATGGACTTGTTTACCAGTCGAAATATCCGCCGACATTTTTGGATATTTCCGCCGGATGTTTCGACTGGAATTATTTGTAAAAATTACCTAAA
>NW_021132999.1:0-3287 GCF_004193835.3 Ostrinia furnacalis
AATTATTAAACGTTTCGATAATTATAAAATAAAGTTAGAATTAATGAATTATTAAAAATGGAAAAATATTGTTAAAATGTCATGCTAATTATTGTCAAGTGTTGAAATGTCATGTTAAATATCAAGTGGTAAGCAGTTAGGTCCTACTAATATATTATTCAGGTCAACATTAATAAATAATAACCTAAAAATCCTTAAATGTCAAGAAATTTTCAAAATAAATATAAATAAATATGTGTATAAATTAAATAATGTCAAAAATGTAAAATCATGTCAAAAACTTATCGTCTAAAAATTCTTTCAAATTATAATAAGTTTTCTGATTAAGTATATTCCTTAATCTATTTTCAAATGTCCTGCTATTTGTTTCAGCTTTTAGGTGTTCAGGTAGGTGATTGTAAATTTTTATTGACATAATAAGTGGCCCTTTAGTGTGTAGTGTTAACTTGGATTGTGGTAATGCTAGGTTGTTCTTGTATCGTGTAGGATATCAGAGCCTTTCGTATTTATTTTGTTCATTTATTTGCTATGGGTTTTAGGGTTTTAAAGTTAGTTGTTTTTGAGTTTTTGCTTGTTTTATTTTACTGTTTGTTGTTAACTTTTGAAACATTTACCGAATTTCTATGTTATATTTACTATTTTCATTTTTCATGTTTTGTGCTAATTTGCTTTTTTTATTTTAACTCTAAATTTTTTGTTCTACTTTATCTAAAAATGATGTTCTTAATTTTGTTTACATTTGAATTAAATTTTTCTTGAAATTTATGCCGAATGTTATTTTTCGAGATTAAAATTGTTATTTCCAAATTCAGACTTTTTATTGCCTAAAATGTTGTTCTACTGTATTTTTATAATACTGTGTCAACATTTTACTTAGTTCTTGGGAGTTTTTGCCGTGGTTGTCTGCTATGGTTTTCAAAAGGTTCAATTTGAACATCAAATTGACTCCATTTTGCAATTTTAGTTTTAATTTCGAAATTAAATTTTGAATTTTGTTTTTGTCTGCCAAAAAAGTAAAAATGGAGTTTTGAAACTCAAAATTTTGATGTGACGTCATTAAAATTCCTAACCGCCTAACACCGATGACAAGGAGTATGTGAGACTCATTTTTCGTGAGCTGGATCTTACTCCCCATGACCACCTTAGCAATAGGCCACTGTGGACCTGGCCAACGCGTCCCACCGCCTGCGCACTGGGCAGTCACTGCTAAAAGCATTGTGCTGGACATGCTCCGCTTTGGCCCGCTGGCAGTTCCGGCACGACGGTGCCCCGCCAGCGAGCTTCTCGGCGCAGTCGGTGCTGACGTGTGCCCCCCCACAGTGGCTGCAGACATCCGCGGACTCCGTGCAGAATCTCTTGCTGTGGCCGTAGCCCAGACACCTGGTGCACTGCACGAGAGGTGACTGGTCGGCCACTCTGATGCTCTGCAGGTCGATGTGCACGGTTCCCGCTTCAGTCGCTCGCTGCCAGATGGTCGGGGAAACGCTCATCACTATATGTTGTGTGTGCGGGTTCCTGGCTTTCTTTTTGTAACGGTTCTGGATCCGGTCCTCCCCCTCGCGGAGGTCACGAAAGACACTCCCGTTCTGCTTCCTCAGTGCCTTCAGGACGTCCTCATCACTATTTAGCAATAAGACGTCCTTCAGCACCAGGAGCGGGTCTTTGTTTTTCATGTCCTCCGCGATGAGAAGGCCACCCGTACCCTCGATCCTCTCCTTCACTTTTCTCCTCTCCTCTTCACTTCCACATCCCATAATAATTTTCGCGTGTTTCGCTTTCCGTATGCGTTCAACACGCACCCAGCCCTCCTTGGCGTCTACGGCTTCCCTGACCTTCCGCAGCACCTCCTCCCCAGTCTCCGTCTCATCCTTCGATGAGACGACGACGGAGTGGAGGGCCGACCGGATCTGTTGACGCTGCTGGTTGGGCACGGAAGCCGCCACGCTGGCGTAGGTCGTCTTCTCCAAGGAACTCCGCTGTTTTTCCATCTCCTCCTTCAGATTGTCCATTTTCATGCTATTTTCCAGTAAAAGTCTCCGGTTTTCCCGGATTTCTGCCACTATCCCATCCTCGTCGAGTCTCCTTTCCTCTCCCCTGAAGCCCGGCGCACTGGCACGGGTTTCTTGGGGGCTTTCGGAAGTTCGGCCCGCGGCGGTGTCGAGTCAGAAGCGGAGGAAAGCCCAGCTTTCCCCGCCTCCCACTTCCCGACGCTGCGTCTCACTTTCCCCGGTCTTCTGATAGGCGGGGAATCCGGAGACTTTTGCTGGTTTGCGTCACTGACCCTTTTTGCTGGAGTTCTAAACCCAAACATATTATGGTCAGAGGTACGTGTCAGTTACAATAAAATATAAAAATAAAATAATTTAGGTCTATATGACCGCGTGGAGTAAAACACAAGTTAAAATAAAAGTTTTTAAAAGTTGTATATAAAATGTAAAATAATAAATATTTATTAAAATGTGCTTTTTTGTTTCAGGTTCCCGAGCACAGTATGCAGCCGTCGCAGCACCCGGTAAGTTACTAAGTTGTCTTCCTATTATATACTATACGTTAATTTACTTTTCAGATACCGGGAGCTACAACTTCGCAGTCAGGAGCGGTCACAATGAGTGTTTAAAAATGTATAAAATTGAATTATTTGTCAAAAAGACCTAAATATACTTACAAACTAAACTCAAATAGCGTCAAAATGTTTCTAAGTGTCAACCCTACCCAAAACAACCGAAAACCGAAATAATAATTTTTGGCCCAAACTAAAAAGTTAACCTAGTAAAAGAGAAAAGGGTGGGTGGGCGGTCTGTTTTTTAAAGTTTTTGACCTCCGATCGCAACAAATGAGGTGTCTATGGATAGGGCTCGCCGAGACGAATCCAAAAAGCTGAAAAACGCCGGGGGTGGCCCTAGAAAATTTTGAAAATGACGCCCAAAAACCGTCTCAGATCCCAAAAGAAACACTAAAGACCACCAAAAAAGCAGAATTTAGTATGAAACTATGTCAATCGAACGTCACGGGAGTGCTAAACCGAAAAGGGTGAACCTATTAAAGCGAAAAAATTTTGAAAATCCGACCAAAAATTACCAAGTTAAAAAATTTTGTATGAAAAAATTCTAAGTCAATATTAAAAATCTAAAAAATTTAATAAAATCGCCGGGAAGGGTGCTAGGGGTCTCAAAATGTTACGGGGGTGTAGGCAAAAATGTGGCGCTCAAAATGATGTATATAACCTATAGGTAGGCTATTATTTTCTAGAAATTTGAGTTGGTTAGGTTAGGTTAGGTTAGGTTAGG
>NW_021133001.1:0-1259 GCF_004193835.3 Ostrinia furnacalis
TAAGTTACAAGATTCTACGCAATTGGTTTTAAGGGTGACACTTGTGGCGTGGTGGCATTCTGAAATGCTAAAGAAGCAAAAAACGGATTATCAGTACCTCAATAAGTCAAAGTCAAAATTTCTTTATTTGTTTAGACTAATAAATAGTTCTTACAAATCGTCATTTTGCTCTTAAGGAGCCTCTACATGTCTCATAATCTTTTTACCCTACCAGCGCTTCGAGACCAACATTTGGCAAGTGCTGAGAAGAAGCGCCGCAACAAACTCAGTCACCACTGTCTGCCGGTTAATACCTATAAATAAATAGAAAAAGCAGTAGTAGGTACCTACATTTGATTCAGGAGCAGTTCACTGAATTTACCACGTATTCTTGTATGGTGTATCTTATAAGAATGGGTATACAAAATTGGGTGGCATATTAAATAAGGTAGTAACGTGCTAATATCTAGACTTACAGATTAAGATACTTAAATACTAGTAGAAATGACTCGCATTAATAAATTTGAATTGACCAGTCCCCGAAAGCAGCGCCTGTTCACAGACATGACGAGTGAACCAGCCAGCCAATAAAAAAAGAACTCTAACTGATTTATCAGTCCCTCAACAAAAATATTTATTTATTAAGGCCAGAGGGCCTCGTATTTTTGTTGTACAACTTTTAAATCAAATTTCAGATTAAATTTATCTTACAAACAGATACACAGTCACATATATAGACATACATACAGTCATACAGACAGACAACAAAAATACGAGGCCCTTATTTATTTATTGATGTACTTACCACGTATAATTTATTAGTTATTAAAATATTGTAAAAACATAAACACCAGTCACTAGATTTTAAAATAAACCAAAGCAAGAAATCACTTTCGTGGCCTAAAATCACCTTCGTGTATAAAACACCACGAAGGTGATGCCACGAAGGTGACGAAAATTTTGGTTTTTTATGAATTATCCTTAAATTTGAATTTAACGGTTCAAGTCGAATACTACACAAATAAGTCTAACATGTAAAGTTTTCAATGGCAAAGTTTCAATCAAATTGTTTAAATTTTAGAGGTAGAAAATATTGTTCAAACAAGCGACGGTAAGTCTATGGATAATCACAAAAAGTTACGTATTTTTTTCGCGGAGCGACAATCGACCTATCTCCCTCCCCAATCGTCGAAGCGCGACTGACGTTAACCGAATAGAACGCTGTGATTGGTTGCTGGTGTTCGGTTTAACGGCAATCTTGTATTATTACTCAAAATTGT
>NW_021133002.1:0-741 GCF_004193835.3 Ostrinia furnacalis
AGGCTATAATTTATGACGATATGTGACAAATAAATTTCAATAAATAAATAAGACGTGTCTAAAAAGCGCACAAACTACTGTTTTTGACGTTCGTAAATATTCATGCGGGGGAAGCCGTGAAACGCCATCTATCAACATGATATCAAACAACAGATTTTACGAACTAAGGAGTAAAACGAGGTCCACGCGTACGAAGTCGCGGGCGGCCGCTAGTTCAAAATAAAATTAATAATATTTGTATTCATCTGGTCTTACTTGACTTTTACTTTAGGGTAAGGTGGGGCACAATGTTACACGGGGTACAATGTTACAATGCATATTATTCTCCGTCCCTTTCTATAGTTGTATGATGTTCAGCGGCTCAGTTCAGCAGCTCTTATGACCTTGACAAACGTGTATACCAACATCAAACAACTAATAGAAAGGGACGGAGAAATATGCATCGTAACATTGTACCCCGTGTAACATTGTGCCCCACCTTACACTACGTATGTCATGCACGATGACATTTGCGTCAAAATTTGTGTACGTCCCCACTAGGCATAATTGGGATGTATTTTTCTAATTTGTCATAAGTTGTGAAAAAGCCTGTAGCTACAACTGGGAAAGTATGTGTCGCCACTGGTGACAATCGATATTATTTATGCCATTTATCCTCAGTGGCGACAAAGCTAGTGTCGACAACCGAGAATAGACGCCAGTTGCGAGGTGACCATAGGTCCCAAGGGGAAATATACGTGT
>NW_021133004.1:0-176476 GCF_004193835.3 Ostrinia furnacalis
AAGGTTTATAAACGATTATGAATAACGTTTTTTATCAGAGGTTTATAAGAGTGTTTTAAGCCTATCAAACGTTTTAGCTAATGTAGGTTTTAAACCTATATTAGCATTTTATTATGAATAAGACCGTTAGTGTTTAACTCAGTCAGTATCTGAGGTATGGGAGCGGCACAAGAGGAGTGACATTGACATATTATGACGTGACAAAGCATATAAATCTGAAGGAGAAAAGTCTCTCTGACATTTGACGTTCCAAAAACACCATCCCGTGGCTCTCCCATACCCCAGGAACTAACTCAATGCGCCCTACGCGCTCTCAAAATACCTCTATTAAATGTACAAAACCAATTATCATGAAAATAATTATTTTATTTATTTATTTATTTTAATTCTGTAATCACGGCACATCACCACAACAAACGTAAACAACATAAATCCGGCTTTAACATAGCCTGATGTACCATCGAACTTTTTCACTCAGTCTAAAAATAGTCAATTTTAATAAGAACTTGTCAATACAGATACAGCTTTCCTCTGCAAGTTTGTTTTCACAAATATCGGATTCCCCGAATTTTAACCCTCTTTTCAATCATTTAGCCCCCTAAATAGGGGGTTGCGGAATGTTCTCCCTATACCTAGTTAGAGTACTCAATGAATATTTCCCTCTAAAACCCCTTTGATTGTGGGGTGGGGATGTCGTGACAGATATAAAATGTTCTATTTTTAAGCAAATTGAAGCAAGTACTAAAACTGTGGCATTTTAAATACACTCGACATCAAATAAATCGCACCTCCCGCGACAAGCACATTCAAACGCATGCATCACCACTTCCCACCAATATTGGCACCATTTAAAAGCCTAGTTCTAAACTTCATTTCATTAAAGGAAAGGTTTTTACTCCAAAAATGTGTCTTTAGAAGGATCCAGAGTCACTTCTTCAAAAAATAGGTAGGCAAGTTGGGATTAATCGCTATCCATCTGTTAAAGAGGACACGTGAGATCATTATTTGGTATTATAACCATAAAAATTGGTCTATATTGATCCCAGACGTGAGCCCAAAGTGAGTTCTTTTTTCAAGTCACATTTATGGTATACATATGTTAATCATTTATTTACAAATTAAATGTTTTTTTCTTTAAGGATATTTATTAGGCTTTCAAATACCACCAATATTGTTGGGTCAGAAGAAAATCTTTAAAGTTTGCGTCGCGGAAGGTGCGATTTATTTGATGTTGAGTTTAGTTGTAGTAAGTGCTATTTTTTTGCAATAAGTTTAAATAATGGTGTGCTATCGTACAACAAATAACATCAAGCCAATCAGAGCAGATTTTTTTATTACTAATACTCCCGTGAGCCCCTCGTACTAAGCTAAATGCTTGTATCACGAGTGGACTCACCACAATAGTCGAGCGTCAGCGGGGTTTGAACCCGCGCTCCTCGGACGAGTCGGCCAGTCCGACCCCTTCACCGTTCGGCTATCGTGGCTTTAAGATATTTTAAACTTTACACCCGTATCACAGAATAATAATAAGTACTACGTACAGAAGTTTTACTTCGCGAAGGTATTTAAAAAAATGTATGCTCAATGTCATTAACAATATGGTGTAATTTAGCTTGTCTCAAGAGTCAAGCAAGTTTGTCAGAAGTTTTGTTGACAAACGTCAGTGATCGGTACTGCGCCGAAGCTATAGGGCTGACTTCGGTAAAATGATGTAACGTCAGGTGAGCCAATCTGCAGAAAATGGCGGAGGAAATACATGATTTAGCATGAATTATCATGAATAATATTAACTACTTATTTACCTCTCAGTGTCTTCAGGCAACTTAAAAAAGTACATTCTGTGTTTTTATTAAAACCACAGAATAATAATAAGTACTACGTACAGAAGTTTTACTTCGCGAAGGTATTTAAAAAAATGTATGCTCAATGTCATTAACAATATGGTGTAATTTAGCTTGTCTCAAGAGTCAAGCAAGTTTGTCAGAAGTTTTGTTGACAAACGTCAGTGATCGGTACTGCGCCGAAGCTATAGGGCTGACTTCGGTAAAATGATGTAACGTCAGGTGAGCCAATCTGCAGAAAATGGCGGAGGAAATACATGATTTAGCATGAATTATCATGAATAATATTAACTACTTATTTACCTCTCAGTGTCTTCAGGCAACTTAAAAAAGTACATTCTGTGTTTTTATTATTATTTAGGCAGTTAAATACTGCACAGTATTTAGTGCACCATTTTCTTTATTTTTTTCCATCATACACAAGAATACGCGTGCGTGAGTCAATGTTCGCTCGTATGTGAGGCCTTGTCGAATAGTACTCTTGTAGGGGGCAATCGTGCGTGTTTTGTTTTCGATGTAAACTCGCGGAGATGAACAGGCCTGCCCGTATTCACAAACATTACTATGAGGTCTCACAGTGCGCGTGGATGTACAGGGTCCCAAAAACCTATTCATAGAGTGAACAATACTTGAGTGGCGGAGTCGCACAAACGAACCAATCACAGAGGTCTATTCAATGCTGTGCGTTCGATAGCGTTGCTGCTTCACTTAAGCAAGCATCGTTTGTGAATACGGGTGTTAGTATAGCTAGCAGAATCATGACTGTTTACTTCAATTGAGCTCCAAAAAGGCATAACACCTTCTTTGCCCCAGAGTTGGTTTAACTTCATTTTCTTTCAACAAAAGGTCCCCGCGAGGGATTTGGCACATTGTTTCAAACTGAGGCTACACCTCATTTACATCACAACGGAATCTTCAGAATTTTGTTTTGGCACCGCAGGGGACACTAACTTATATTAGTTTGGAACTTAAGTGGGGTTTGGGCATGTAAATTTACTGTACGGCCAGTAAAATATGATCAGAGTTCGGAAATCTGAAAAAAGTTCGCTTAAACACTTGATTGTTTGGGGAAAGTTAAGATTAGTGTATCGATCTTCAAGGATAAGAAGCTGCTTACTATTTATGTATTTATTTAAATAAAAGCGAAAGGATGACTCGGTCATCACGAAATCACAGAAACTTTAACACATCACAATTTTTTGGGCTTTGATTTTCCAGATAAATAATCAAATGTCGTTTATAAAGGCCTCTTATATTGTTCGCAAAAGGCTTAAGACCCTTTGGAGCGTCCATTCCAAATTCCAGACAGTTCCATAATATTCCAGTGCTGTAGTATTCCATAATACCGTCTCGGTAAGTATTGTAGTAATTAGGTATGCATCTTTAAACGCGTCGCCGTCTATGTGACTGTTTGTTCATTAACAATACTCATTAGTTGAACACTGGCACAGGTTAGTGTGAGATGCAGAGTAATAAATCATATTTTAAAAAAGAGTTATTGGTACAATCAGGCCTGTTCATCTCCGCGAGTTTACATTGAAAACAAAACACGCACGATGGCCCACCTACAGGATAATATTCGACAAGGCCTCACAATCCTCACATACGAGCGAACATTGACTCACGCACGCATATTCTTGTGTATGATGGAAGAAAATAAAGAAAATGGTGTACTAAATACTGTGCAGTATTTAACTGCCTAAATAATAATAAGAACACAGAATGTACTTTTTTAAGTTGCCTCAAGACACTGAGAGGTAAATAAGTAGTTAATATTATTCATGATAATTCATGCTAAATCATGTATTTCCTCCGCCATTTTCCGCAGTTTGGCACCTCACGTCACATCATTTTACCGAAGTCAGCCCTATAGCTTCGGCGCAGTGCCGATCACTGACGTTTGTCAACAAAATGGTGCATTGACTCTTGAGACAGGCTAAATTACACCATATTGTTAATGACATTGAGCATACATTTTTTTAAATACCTTCGCGAAGTAAAACTTCTGGACGTAGTACTTATTATTATTCTGTGGTACAATACGTATCTGACCGTGGACCGACGAACTTGTGAAGGTCGCGGGAAGAGTCTGAATGCGGGCAGCGCAGGGCCGGTCGTTATGGAAATCCTTGGGGGAGGCCTACGTCCAGCTGTGGACGTCATTTGGCTGAAACGAACGAGCGTATCTTTGTAGTATTTTTAAAGAGTATTTTTATCGACATTGGAGAAGCTCTTGGCCTCAGAGAAGTTAATGCTGAAAGTGGAAGAGATCTTCACTCGTAATCATCAACCAGATGAACAGCCAAGCGGGCGTCGGGGATTGATATAGCGACACTCGAATCAGCTACAGTCTGACATTAACGCCGTTGGGCTATTACATCTGAGACAAAAGTTCAACAGATTCCGATCCTAACAGTTCGATCCCTCTAAACTTGTGGTGAGCACATTATAAGCATTGATTCACTTGGAGGACTTTACGGGAATAATAGGGCACAATACTCATTTTGAAAAAACCATTAATAATTGACACTCGATTCATAGCAAATACCTTGTTGATTAAACAGCATTTTTTTTGTATCTCAAGTTTTGTAACCTCTGGAACTTACATTACTCTGCACAGCATAAATTATTGAGCCAGCAAGCCGTCATTACGGACCTTTGAGCCGCGTCCACAACACGGGCCAGTTAATGAGGCTCCGACTTGACAAAGGCTTGTAGTAAATAGACAATTTGGCCAAGAAACAGAAATTCGATGAAGGAATCGCTATTGGGATTGCTAGTTTTGAAGGTGTTTTTTATAAAGAAGATTGTTCTTAAAGCGGTGTGCCTCTTTCAATAAAATCTATCAATGTTACAAACTTTATTGAAAACACCATCATACTTACAAGTAGTAATATAGGTATGGAACAGTTGACCTCTTTTTTCACCGTCACCGTTGATCGTAGTAAAAGTTGTTGAAATCACGCACTTTTATAGAGAAAATGGACAGAAGAGGCTATACGATTGTGTATTGTGATGTGAAGTTCCCTAGCGCACTATCCTAAAGATATAAGATAGAAATTAGAAAGGCAAACGAGAAATATGTACCCAACTTCGGCCAAACGCCTGCGGACCGTAATTGAAAGCATTTTTCATCTAACACCTCATCTCCGAACAACCCTAACAAAGTCCAAGGAATCTTAGGCCCCATTATCCCTATAACCTAGTATTTTTCCAGCCTATAATAAAAACGATTTCTTTTGTGCTCCCCATCCTTCATCTTAACCTACCTGATGCTAGCTGTTTGAAAGATAACCTCAAATAAGCAGACATCTAGCCGAAGCACTCTAGTTATTTATTTACGCGGTGACACACTGCTGTGGCGCGCGGCAAGCGCGTTTGCATGGTGTCACGCAAAGCCTGACATCAGCGCCTAATGGGGGCTTTACAAATCATTACCCTCGGAGCCGACGGCTTGAGCGCCTTAGCCGACGTATAGTCTCGGTGAAATGTGATCTCTGACACACGGGAAGGGAGAGCTGCGAGCATTTTTTTTTATAAAAATTGAAGAATACGTAGAAGTTAGTAAAAACTTGATGATTCATTGTCGTCATTTTAATGCTTATCACAGGAAGCTATAAGGAACGCGAAAATACATAATCTCCAGCATATCAGACACTTTTGGCTAATTTAATAGTTTTTCAGGTCATCTGTCCATCGATTGTCTGAAGGATACAGAGATTTTGTTAAAAATAAACAATATTCAAAATAAGTTAAAATCTAAATACATAATTATTCAGGATTTCTGTCAATAAACACCGGTTACAGTGTAATCGTTGGACCGGTTGGAAAGATAACTTGATGGGTTTTTTCCTAACGAGTCACACTGTAACACTGTTACACGTTACACGTTACATTATGTCAATGTCTTTAGATAGAAACAAGCGCAGATTATTGTTAGAATCATTTTATGATTGGATTGTTTTTAACATTTGTTTCAAAGTCCTCGTCGTAAAATCTTTTTTTTTTTTTCAATAGAAATGCTTTTCTTTCTAAGTTCATTCTTAACAGATCTTCCTCGTTGTTGCCCATCCCCCACAGCCGTGTGTGGCACAAATGAACCGTATAAAATATGCGAATGAACATCCCGGCGTAGATCTCTTAGATTTGTCCCGCATTTCTCCGGGACTGCGGGGTCCCGCTGATGGCCCGCTCTTGCCGGGAATCGCCCTCATCAGTCCAAGGTGGAAAACATGGATGTTTGGGGGAACTGAAAATGTATTTGCTATGGGACTTTGTTTATTACTTCTCCCATTTAAGCCTAAATATAAATTAAGAAGTATTCGTTTATTTGTCATTTTATTGGATTAATAATCTCTCTATGAATAAATTAAGTCATAGTAGACTCTGTCCTATGAGGCATAATACCAATTTTCAATCTATGCTTAGAATGAGTTGTTTTTGTAACACAGACCTTAGCACTAACTGCTTAACATGCTTTTGAGACAGCTTAATTTCATTTTAGGACGTATGTACTCAAGAAAGTGTGAATCAAATATTAACAATAAGCATTACAATTTAATAAAAACTTATCAATAAACCCGAAGTTTTTTTACTATAGTACCTACTAAGATAGTCAATTGACTAACGTCTGCAGGAGAAGAACTAACCGGAATCTAGGCTAAGTGCCACTTGCAGAAACGTTTAAATCCAATTTAGACTAAGAAAGGTAACTTAATACCTACCTAATTTATTGTCTCTATCGACTTCAAACAATAGACAAAGATGCAATGACGTGTTAAACTTTACTCTGCTTTGACATCCTAACTGTCCCTGGGAAAATCAGTGTTTTAACTATTATGTAGATCTAGCGATTAACTCGGTCAGTGCCTGAGGTATGGGATCATCACAGACAGGACTATTGTCTGTAATAAACCTGATATTGTGGTGGTTGATCGATCCCAACGTCGGGCAGTGCTCGTTGACATCACCATCCCGCATGACGAAAACCTCGTGAAGGCCGAGAAGGAAAAACAAAGCAAATACCTTGACTTGGCCCACGAGGTGACCGCCATGTGGGATGTTGACTCGACGATCATTGTCCCGATAGTTGTCTCGGCGAACGGGCTAATAGCGAAGAGCTTCGACCAACATCTAAAGAAGCTCTCGCTAGATGGTTGGCTCAAGGGTCAGATTCAAAAGACGGTGATCCTCAGCACGGCACGCATTGTCCGGAGGTTCCTCAGCCTGTGACCCTGACCACCGGTAGCTTGGGCCCTGCTCCGCTGCCAGCGGGTTAACTATTTTTAAGGTTTTTTTTTTTATAATGTATTTTTATTTTTTGATAATTAAATTTTAAAAAGAAAAAATTAAAAATAAGAAAGAAAAATGAATAAAGAAATAATAATAATAAATACACTATTACATACATTATTTTAACGTGATAGGGCATACAAATCTCAAGTCCCGCTGACGTTTGACCGTCACAAAATCACCCTCCCGTGCCGCTCTCATATCTCAGGCACTGAGTTAAGCGCTAGATCTATAGTTTTAATCTCTTCTTTGTCGGCCCTAAGGGTCGTTATAAAATTTCCAGCATAACACGACATATCCATAAATCGTCGGTCCCACATACCGAGCCGAACAAGATGGCGCGTGTTCTCACGCCGCGGGCGCCGCGCGAACAATTTTGTGCGGATTTCTATCATTTTATTCGGTGCTTGCGGCACATATTGCATTTTATTGGTTATCTACTTTGGGCGAGCGGTTTTGCTTGTGGAATTTTTTAAAGTAATTATAATGTACAGTTGATAATACATTAGGCTATACATACATACATGTTGGAAACGATAAGACGTGATCTCAATACATTATTTCTAAACTATACAAGGTAACGAAAAAATGGTTACTGATCCTGAAAGTGCTTCACAAGCTCTATCAAACGATACCAATCCACCTGTCCGATGTTTCCAGCTTCCATACATTTTGTACAGCCATTCGTTTGACTAATTTTCATGGCTTAAAGTAGGTACACTTATTGTACCTTAATAACGAACATAGACAATTTTTTCTCACCAAAAACCTTGAAGGTATAAAATAATAAAAAGTTTGCAGGTAAAACTCATCATTTCTACCCAAAATGTTCAGCGTTCACAACATTTTGTTACCGACACGTGCGACCATGATTTTATCACGAAAAGTTCAATAAAAAGAACTGCGATATAAAAATCCCCCAGTAGCCAGCGGAAACAAGTAACTTTAAATACAAACTTAATTATAATTTGGTAATTAAGTATTTGGACGCTTATTAGTTACTAGCTGACCCGGCGAACTTCGTACCGCCTTAGCGTAGAGATTTTCTTTATATTTTTTTCCGTAAAAACCTTGTACAGAGTATTAGAAAACTACAAAAAAAAAATCAGCCAAATCGGTCAAGCCGTTTTCATGTTATGTCGTGACAACGGAAAACGGGTTTCATTTTTATATATGTATATAGATTATTTTCTCAATTTTTGTGCCACGTTAATTAGCTGTAAATAGTAAACTAGGGCGCAAAGCTTCACAGCTTAAATATTCAAACGACAGACACCTTAATAGGTAATAAGATGGCAGCCACCGGTTCCCAACATTATACTAACTAAGTAGGGGCTTATATTGTTTTAAACTTTCATGGTCAATAAAAGAACTTTTAATTTCCAAACACTATTATGCTTTAAGTGAGTATCTCAATGATAAATTACTAGGCTCTAACTTCTGATACATCTTTCGGTTGATCTAGGGTGGTCCTAAAAAACATTCTCAGTATGTCCAAACAAGCCACTTTAAAGTATGCATGTTTTTCTGCACACTTTGCATCATACAAAAATGCCAACTTACTTATGGAGTAAACTGTTTCCTAAACACGTAAATAGATTGCTTAGAGACAGGGGGCATCAGCTACTTATTTCAAAAATAAACGTGGCTAGTGCTACTATTACTTATTCTGTGCTAGTGCTAGGGGCTGCTTTAGATTTGCCGCTGCAAAAATTTGGAATGACCTGCCACCACCGGTTCGCGCCGCATTGGATCTTACGCTACCGACCTTCCGCAAAAGATGTCGCAACTGGCTGCTTCAAGAGCAATCTCTGGCACTGGCTAATTATAAGTTCACATAGCAATTTGTAATTTTAGGAAATTGTAATTTTAAGTATAAATTAATATTTATTTACTTATGTATATCTTGGCTATGGCAGAATAACAGGGTTTGTGGGTCTCCTGCAATCACTGAGTCATAGACCTTTTTGTCTCTTATGATTTTTTGTATCTGTGAAAAACTGTAAATGAAACCTGTTTTGAGACAAATAAATACTTTCTATTCTATTATATTCTATTCCTCCTCTCTCCTAATTGCCGTGCCCTACAGGGCCCATAATGTTCTAATTTTAAGTACATAATAGATGCAATAAAATATTGAGTACTAGCGGCCGCCCGCGACTTCGTACGCGTGTATCCCGTTTTACCCCCTTCATCTATCTTACGCGGTTTAGATTTTTTCATACAAATGTTTTTCCCGCTAACTCCCGTTCCCGTTGGAATTTCGCAATATCCTGTTGTAACTAAGCTTTAAGTTTACTAAGGTACCTGCATGCCAAATTTCAAGCGTCTATCTGACGTGGCTTAGATTTTTTCATACAAATGTTTTTTCTCGCTAATTCCCGTTCCCGTAGGAATTTTGCAATATCCTGTTATAACTAAGCTTTAAGTTTACTAAGGTACCTGCTTGCCAAATTTCAAGCGTCTAACTTAAGCGGTTTAGATTTTTCATACAAAAGGATTTTCCCGCTAATGCCCGTTCCCGTGGGAATTCCTAAGTATCCTATAACCTGCCCAGGAGTATGAAGAATAATTGTACGAAGTTTCGTTAAAATCCGTCGAGTAGTTTTTGTTTCTATAAGGAACATACAGACAGACAGACAGACAGACAGACAGACAAAAATTTTACTGATTGCATTTTTGGCATCAGTATCGATCACTAATCACCCCCTGATAGTTATTTTGAAAATATATTTCATGTACAGAATTGACCTCTCTACAGATTTATTATAAGTATAGATTGAGTATTAAGACTGCGAAAGAGGGTAGACCGATATGTCTGCCCATAACATCTTCCGCAAGTTTCCTCAGTTAATCCGTGACCATGGCGCTTGCAACAGTGCCGAAATATCGGAAACTTAAAATTAAGGTACATGGTAGCAATCCCGTCAGTAATAATAATCAAGTCGGGGCTTGTGTGTGGTGAGTCGCTTTAAAAATTGCGTTTATTACGCTGTTTCAGAATATTTGATTAGAAAGTGAACTGTATAGGTGTTTGTTATATAAAATTGATGAAAGGTAGATCCTTGCAATACAGAGACAGGTAATCTGAGCTTTACCAACCTTAAAGTCGACCCTCGCCGCGGACGGAAACCAAACTGTAGACGTACGGCGTTTTGGACGGTGGAGCACAGCCTGAGTGTCCTCGGAGCTGCTGCTGATGATGATGATGATGAACAAAAGCAAAATACATGGTCTTCTGACGCTGATGATGATGATCAATCTACACGCGCGAATTATAGCAAAAGACACGGTCTTTCGAAGGAGTGAACGTCACTCGTAGACTCGCAATACACGCAACACACGGGTGTGCGCATTGAGCGTCTCCGGGCAAGTAAGGCTTGCTCCGACCATAGAACGACGGTAGGAAAATCAAGTTGTCGAAGCAAATATGCGATTACCCGCCAATAATTTTACAAAGACAGGGTTTTTCGCTCAGTCTTTGTACTGGATAGGAAGCGTGACTGAATGAAAATTCATTTATTAATAGTGAAGACGACACGTTAACACAATCATCATCATCATCATTTCAGCCACAAGACTTCCACTGCTGAACATAGGCATCGTAGCCTGCATCCAGCGGTCGGTCCATACCAGACTAGGTAGTTACCATACTAACCTTTGGAGCCAATCCAGGGTCCCCTTCAGCCAGGTCGACCAGCACCAGGATTCAGGAATAGCATCTTCAGGTATGATTCACTTCCTCTGCACACTAGGTTTTGGATTCGCGGAAAACTAGCATGTGGACTTGCGGTGAAAATTTACGAACGAAAAACATAATTTTCATCAATTTTCAATTCAATTTTATGTCAAGGCGATGTATTGTGTCCTCTTGACACATGTAGCATCCAGAGACACCAAAAGAATGACCACAGAGGCGAAAGAATTATAGTTTCCTAGTTGCATCAAAATTATTTGTTTGCATTCAATAACCCTGCACACACTTAAATGTATAACCACAGAATAATAATAAGTACTAACGCACGGTCACACGTATTCACAAACGGCGCTTGCTTATGTGAAGCAGCAAATCGAACGCACAGCGTTGAATAGAGCTCTATGATTGGTTCGTGTGTCACCATGTGCGTCCACGCGCACTGTGAGACCTCATAGTAATGTTCGTAAATACGGGCGTAAAAGTGCTGTCTGATGTACTTCATAGGAAACAACAAAACAGCCAACATTAAATTAATAATCAAACTAAGTTCCTGGCAACAAAAATAGGGAGTCAGCCATCCTAAAATATTTAAGGGGTCGTGTCGGATTAGCAGACCGCTTTAGGGTTCCGTAGACATTTTTTATTTTCATCCTACCTCGAAGCTTGACGTTTATTTTATAACTATCGAATTGTTTAATAATGACTAGAGATGAAACGGATAGTTGTTTGGCCGGATACCGGATACCGGATATCCGGCCAGCTGCTAGGCCGGATAGCCGGATATCCGGCGGCCGGATAGTTGGCCCATTGTCTCGTTGCATGTCGTGACAAGTTAAGCGCCGCACAGGTGCTTCGAACGCGATCAGTGGGTCTATTAGTAGACTAGACTAGTCACACTTTTCGAAAATCGAATCAGTCCGAATAGAATGTCAGATTTTGCCACTTATCTAGGGGGCAGATCAATTCGGGCGATTTCGGTTGCCATCGTGTGTGATTGAATAGCGAAAATTAAATTAGTTTAGTCTTGCTGCATAATCTGACTGAACTGCATCATGACATCAGACCATCAGTGAAAAAAAGATCGCCTATTTTATTTGGCAATATTTCGACTTTACAGATATTTACTATTTATGTATTCGTCATTAGAGTGAATAGCCCAGAAAAAGAAATTAGTTTTTTTAAATGCCTTAATATGACTTTTTGTAACTTTTTAGACTTTAAATAAAAGCCATCATTATTATAAGCCATTTTATTGATGTTTACCTCAAAGATTAATGTTTTTCATTTTATTTATAGGAAATTGTCATAGTTTTTTAATATCCGGTATCCGGCCGGATAGTGAGTTACTATCCGGTATCCGGCCGGATAGTAAATTTAGGCCGAATATCCGGCCTACCGGATAGTTACCGGATATCCGTTTCATCTCTAATAATGACATTTCCACCAAACTCAATGTGTACATTTCTTTTGAAACTATTAAGATCGTCGTTCTGTCTCCTTCCTAAAGTTGCTGTGCCCTAACTGGGTCCACATTGTATAACTGCCTAAATTGTAAGACCTCAAAATGTGAATGCTAATGTGGTTATGCAAAATAAACTATTGAGCATTGAGTATTGAGTATTGATTGGGACTATCTGGCGTAATGTAAAAAGATGGTTATTTTTTATTTTGTATGTCGTCGAGAGCATATCGGAATACCTACGTATATTATTTTGTCGTCCGGCTTCGCATGGACAGATGCGAAAATTTATTATGAAACCCAAGAACATTTTGTATGGGAAAATGTATTTTTTTTCGTAAATTTTCGTCTTTGTTTCTTTTAATTAATAAGTATAGCATCTATATTTATCTATACTCCATACTAATATAATAAATGCGAAAGTAACTCTGTCTGTCTGTCTGTCTTGCTTTCACGCCTATCACTGAACCGATTTTGATGGACTTTGGCATAGAGATAGTTTGATCCCGGAAAAGGACATGGGATAGTTTTTATCCCGGTTTTTGAAACAGGGACGCGCGCGATAATGTTTTTCTGTGACAAAATTCCACGCGGGAAAAGCCGCGGGCGGGAAGCTAGTTCAAAATAAAATGAATAGGGAAATAAATCACTTTCAACACTTTACCACACCCTTGGCTTAAAACCAGCCTAATATTAATGTTTATACAGAACCTCACCACACAACAAAACTTGAGCTTGTCACCTCTTCAAGGCGGTTATTAAACCGCATGGCAGCGCCCCCCGCGGGAAATCAACGCAACTCGAGGTTACAGTTTAAGAGATCTATTACTATAAAAAATTACGGCGTCCGTATAAAAGTTGACGTAGCCGTGATTGGTGGGCGATGAGGGATTGGAGACGGTGGGATAGTTATTTAATTAATTTGGGATTGAATAAATTGAGTATAAAATAAAATATAGATTGATGGAAAAGAATAATGATGAAGACGAAGGAAAAGAATAAATTCTTTGCTGTGAAAATTCATGGCCTTTATCCAATCCATCCCTAGACTGAAACGAGGGTTCACCTTAACAATCCAGAAATCGAACTAACGGGACTATTCCCACCTCTCGTTCCCACCGCTGCAACTCCTGTGTAGCCAGGATCTAAAGCTTGACCGCCAATAAAAACCCAACCAGTGAAGGTCAAGTTTGTCCCGGGGGAAAGTTAAACTGTCATTGGATCCGCAACGAAATTTATCAGAAGAACATAGGAGGAGTTCGAAGGAATCGAACTAGCGACACGTTGGGCTTTTTTCGCAAAGAATATTGTTAAATCTGATATTTAAAAAAGATCTCAACGAATTTTATGTACATATCTACATATTTTGTAGTAAGCAAAATGAAGTTTAATTTCTTAAATGTCATCTAAGGGTTCCGAGACCCTCCCACGTACGGCCCGATGCCCTGAGGGTTGTAAATAATTAATTACACAAGATAGAAGGGTACATAGCAGGGATGTTATGGATATCCGTTTCGGATATCCGAAATAAAAAAATATCCGAAACCGTAACCGTAACCGATTCAAAAGTTTCGGATAATTTCGGACGTAGGCAGTTTAAATTGTTTTTGTATAGCATTATATTTAAAGGCTTAACAACCTGATTTACCTTTATAATGCCATCTAATATCAATGTTTATTTTTTTATTACTTTTTTTATTCAATGTAAAGTGTGCGGCCATGAATGAACCGTGTTGGACAACTATTGCAAATTGCATTCTTTAGCACAGATATCCGTAACCAAAACTTTCGGATATCCGAAATATAAAAAAATATCCGTAACCGTAACCGAAACTACATATCGATAACATCCCTAGTACGTAGTGATCTCACGCGCAAAGCTTCTTGATCAATAGTGCGAAACTGATGCCACTAATTACATTTTAAGTAAATAGGTGATTATTTGGGGTAAGACCCTTTTGTGTTTGCTTTTGATCAGCGTGAAACAGTTTCAATATTAATATCTAACGCCCGTATTCACAAACATTACTCTGAGGTCTCACAGTGCGCGTGGACGCACAGGGTGACACATGAACATCCTTCCTACTAATATTATAAATGCGAAAGTTTGGATGTCTGGATGTTTGTTACTCTTTCACCCAAAAACTACTGAAGGGATTTTAATGAAACTTTACAGTTTTATTGCTTATAAGCCAGATTAACATATAGGCTATAATTTATGACGATCTGTGACAAACTAAATTTCACGCGGGTGAAGCCGCGGGCAAAAGCTAATGAATCATAGAGCTATACTAGCGGCCGCCCGCGACTTCGTACGCGTAGATCCCGTTTTACCCCCTTCATCTATCTTACGCTGTTTAGATTTTTTCAAACAAATGTTTTTTCCTGCTAACTCCCGTTCCCGTGGGAATTTTGCTATATCCTGTTGTAACTAAGCTTTAAGTTTACTAAGGTACCTGCATGCCTTTCAAGCGTCTATCTTACGCGGTTTAGATTTTTTCATACAAATGCTTTTTACCGCTAACTTCCGTTCCCGTGGGAATTTTGCAATATCCTGTTGTAACTAAGCTTCAAGTTTACCAAGGTACTTGCATGCCAAATTTCAAGCGTCTAACTTAAGCGGTTTAGATTTTTCATACAAAAGGATTTTCCCATTAATTCCCGTTCCCGTGTGAATTTCGGGAATTCCTTTCTTAGTGCACCTCTACGGTACCTAAGCTACGTCCCTTCCAAATTTCAAGTGCCTACGTTTAGCCGTTTAGGCTCTGCGTTGATATGTCACTAAGTCAGTCAGTTTCTCCTTTTATATATTTAGATTCAACGTTGTGCGTTCGATTTGCTGCTTCACTTAAGCAAGCATCGTTTGTGAATACGGGCGTTAGTTAGTCTAAGTAAAAACTTACATTATGACCACGTCCAAGGCATAGCACTCCACTAAGGCATCGTATATTAATAAACTAGTACAAATATTAATTAACAAATCTTCAAAAAGTATTTACAATAAAATACTGTGTTTCTTATAAGCGAAAAAACAATCGATATTTTACAAGATTTTAAACTTTCGCAGACTTTTTGAAACCCGTGTTTTTCTTTTCAACCGATATTTTATGTTCATAAAAATTTCACCCTATTTGTAACAAAATATTACTTTATTTATACGAATTCACCGTACTGTAAGCTGCTTAAATACTAGAAAAAAGCCAAAGAAAACAGCAAAGCAACAGACAGTATCGGTAAACAGGAAACACATCCTTCAAAGGAACAGTGCGGGTCTTAATGGGAATTTCTTCATACATCTCCGCAAGTGGGAATAGGAATTTTCCCGGAACGTGCAGAATGCAATTTTTCTCTAAACCGTCACTCAGTCAGCTTCAAAATACGTGGGCTGTATGTCACACCGATCCGTAACAAGATTTTAAATAAGTCGTTTTATTTTTCCGCAATTCCTACACATGTTCGTACGCGCATTGATACAAAATTAAATAGATAAGTAATAGCATCTTTTGTTGAATGTGAAAACCTAGTTTGAAGTTTCAGCAACAATTAGCTTTAAATATAGCACGGGAACTCCATTTTTTCATCTCTACAGCAATAATCAGTATTTTTTTTATTAAAATGTATGCATTTGAGACTTCTATCCTATGGTGGAGTAAAGGACATAACAACGAATTTCATTTACAATAGATCCTGAGCTTCCCTACGTTCTTCTCATTTTTCTTCCACCACATCTTCTCACCAGCCCATATGTTGTCCCGAACTGATGGTAGAGCAAGCTATATTTGGGATGTGTAAAAGCGCCCACCATTTTGCTCTATGGCATAGCACTTTCTCCTCTATTCCTTCCCCGGGGATTCAAATCGAAAGCCTTTTCAGGAACATAATCGAACTTTTTATAGTGTCTAATTCTCTAGCGACTTATACGGTGTGATAGACAGCCGTCTTATAGCACATTAGAGCACGACAACACCCAGGTGGCGGCGTATCGATGCGAATGTTTCTCTTTAATAAAACTGGCGGTGTAAGGGTGTCGCCGCACTTGAGCAAGATCGACGAACAGCGATTATAAAGGTGTGCGATGTATTGTTTATGCGAGTTCAATAAATGTCTGTGGAAACTAGTTCTTTGAACGTAAACGCGAAGATTCCTTCCACCTTAAAACTGATCATCATTTTTCATCAAGTGAGATGAAAAGGGAAGCTTTTCGAGCTTCATGTTGACGTTGAGGTGTGATATTAGTAGTTATATTAGTAGTTTTTTAACTGTTCATGATATTTTTCTTCTACATAAATTATTATGGTAGATTCTCCTAGTTATGTGTGATTTAGTTTTAAGACCTTTTCATTAAAATTATTTCTTCCATTAAAATTGCAGGAATTCCTCTCTAGAAACTTGTCAGATAGTTGTTTCATCTAACCACTAGTGTGTTTACCACCTAACACGCCTCGTGGATCGACGGATCGCGTCATGTAATATCGCTCAAGTTTAATAACAACAGCTTCATTTGAATACCAATAAATACTTACTAGGGATGTGCTGATGTATCGACTATACGACTAGTCGATAAGTACGATAACTTCTGTGTCTAGTCGTAAAGTTTAAAATAATGTCGTTGAGTGTCTTAAAATCATGTTGAGTGTCATAAAATCATTAATTTTTTGGTAATTTCTTATCTTCTATGTCCTGATGTTGGTTAAAATAGCATCGAATTTTATTTCTTGAGATCACCAGTGATTCCAAAGCAACTATTATTGTAAATAATAAAACTGTTATCGACGAGATCATAATTATATTTGAAAGAAAGGAAAAATATTAATATACCAAAAATAAAAAACATAATAAATACTTCACTTTTTCCAAGTAAGTGATGGATGTTCCAACCAACCGGGCGATGTGGAAGTCATTGGGGGAGGCCTATGTTCAACTGTAGACGTCCTGTACTTAGTTGAAATGATGATGATGATGATGAAGTACATTAGTAGTTCACTAGATCAACAGAACTAGTCAAGATGTAGATCCTAGCTACACAGGAGTTGCAGCGGTTGTTGTTAAGAATGAAAATGGAAGACTTATCTTGTTAGATCAACTAGTAAAGACTAGTCAACCATTGTTTATTTATTTATTTGTCAATGAGCAACATAATAAGCCTACAGAAAAACCAAAGCGCTTGCATGTTTAGTCACATTAATTACAATTAAATTATAAGTCCAATAAAATGACAAGTTAAATACATCCCATCCCTTTAACACTGTTATTAGAACGCTGACAAAAAAAACAAATTTGTGTCGTAGGCTTTGCTATTTGCAATGTAAATAAAAGAAAAATCTTATTTATATTCCAAAGAAAAATCAAATTGGTTTATTTTTAAGATATTGAAGCTGCCCAGTTTTTAACTGTTACTACCTGTGTAAGAGTTAACAGTTTGACAAGTACAAGTACTCTTGTACTAAATGCTTCTTCCATCTACTAGGTTTTCTTAAGATATTGATCTCACTGAGTTTTTGATACCTAGGTATTACTCGTTTAATCTATTGCTATGTGCTGAAAGCCTGGGAATGTTGTAGTTTAGAATAACACCTACTAATAATATAAATGCGAAAGTAACTCTGTCTGTCTGTCTTGCTTTCACGCCTAAACCACTGAACCAATTTTGAAAAGGCATAGAGATAGTTTGAGTCCCGGCAAAGGACATAGGATAGTTTTTATCCCGGTTTTTGAAACAGGGACGCGCGCGATAAAGTCTGTCTGTGACAGACGAAATTCCACGCGGGCGAATCCGCGGGCGGAAAGCTAGTATTTAATAAGTAGTCAATAGAATAACTTCAACACTTATTTATAAACCCATCGATACATATTTTATTTATTTACTTTCATAACAGTTTTACCATCAGTAATTGCTACAATTTTCTAACGACAGTACAAGTAATGTCTAATAGGCCGTTGTGTACAAATACACACAAACTACCTACCTACTAAATACTTTTTATCTATATACTTCTGATATTGTTGCACCACTTTCTAAGAAATAAATATTTTCATTTCATATGAAAGCACTTTCATAACGCCGATCAACTTCTTGACATACCAATATAAAAGATGAAAGCCTTACAATGTTGACCAAACTAAACTCGCAGCCTGCCATAGAATAAATACAATAACCCTGGATTCAGAGGAGATTCTTTTAAAATACCTACAACAGGCGGTCCCACTAGGTGGAGAGACGATCTGGTGAAGGTCGCGGGAGGTGCCTGGTTGCGGACGGTACAGGACCAGACTTTGTGGAAATCCTTGGGGTTTGTCCAGCAATGGACGTCATTCGGACGACGACAGATGAGTTAGTTCCCTAGGAAATGTGGATTGCGGGTAAAGTTCGCTTCCACCTTCGGCCTGATCATCACTTTCCATCAGGTGAGTCGAAAGCGTTATTTTATCCACTCATTATACCTGTTTTTCTCATGTCATCTAAGTAAAATCCAGTCTAAATGATACAGAAAGAAGGTACCTACATAAAGCTTTCAATAGTTCCATGATAAATGTGTCTCTAAAATCCGTTTTATGAATAGGGGAGTATTTAGTTTTGCATTCCTATAGGTTTAATTCTGAGTGTCAGGCTCGGTTTCCACTAAGGCGGACTAGAGCGGAGTGAAACGGAGAAGTGTTTTGAATAACCAATCAGATTTCATCATTTCCACGTCTCCTCTCCGCTCCGCACCGCTCCGCTCCGCGCCGCCGCTGTCAAATTTTATAGAAAAATAAGTCCACTTGACACATCTCCTCTTGCAGTCCGAGTTGCAGCGGTGGGAACGAGAGGTGGGAGTAGTCCGAAAAAACCCAAGGAATTCGAAGGCAAGTACAGAAGTGCGACCCCAATTTTTTGTTTTCTGCCTAACCTCCAAAGCAGATGAAGCATGCTTTATCAAATTCACAACTTCCAATCTCCGCTGCGTCAACAAAGTTATCTACAGCCGATAAAAATTCAATCTGTCTCAGACATTTCATGGGATATCTCGCCTTTTATATTCTCTATTTGCCGTGTTCAGTATCTACCAGTTCGGATTAGTTTGAATTAAAAATGGCGGACAAGTGTGAAGCGGCATGTTCTACCAATGACACGGAGAAGGCGATTACAGTCTTGAACGCCGAACGGCCTGTCCTAGTCGGTTACTGGACTTGTAGTCCAGCTGTCAGCTGCTGTAGCAGATTCGAATCCCGCTAGAAGCAAATAGTGTGATATTGGTCGTAGTTATTTATAATTATTTTCAGTAAAGACCTGTCAGTTGGCAGGAAATATTTCGTAGGTCTTTCGTTAGTTCATTTTACAAGGTAGTGCCAAAAAAGATATCAACATAAAACCAACAAACGAAACGATAAAAAAGATTAGAGAGCGTAGATCCCCGTGTCCATAATAGGCAATAATAAGTAGTAAGGTAGAGTCAACCTTTTATTGCCGTTTTTGGCTGATGCAAATCAATCAATCAGTGCCTACCTTGGAGTAAACCAAATTCACCAAAGAAACGTTACTTACACTAAAATTGGTTCAACAGTTATGAGTTTATGACCGCGCCCGCGGTACTACGGCGGTACCCTGTCGGACGAAATACGAGTAAAACACCATCGAAATAACTATGCACGACAATGTAACACTACTTGTATCATACATTAAAATTGGTTCAACAGTTATGACTGCGGAACCCCAGAGCGAAATAAAACACCATTGATAGCATTCTCATTTGCACTCGCAATGAAATAGGATCAATTTAATTAATAATCCTGCCGCCTTTTCGTACGCCGTCGGCAGTGGTCCAATGTTATGTAATCTTTTCATTGAAATATTTTAATAACATACTTATTATGAAAAAATTAAGTATATTTGGCAAGACCAAAGGGATGGGCATAGACCGAAATGTAACAGGTTAAAGTACCTACTACACAACTATTCCCATCTCTCGTCGCCCCATTGCAACTCCTGTATGTCTATTATTATTATTTAAATCTCTTATCTATATATCTAATATAATAATATATCTAATCTTATCTATTGACGCATTTTTGTGGTAATATAGGTAGGTATGCGATCCCCACTCTAAAATAGATAAATCTTTGTTTTACCAATATGCATAGCTGGGCATTAACTCGTTAATCCGTTAATCGTTAATTAACGAAGTTAACATTTCTATTAACGGACTAACTTTTAAGTTAACTTTAAAAAATGTTGACGGACTCGTTAACTTCCGTTAAATTATCCTAAGTCCGTTAATCGTTAATCCAGTACCTACTATTTACTAAAAAGATACAGCATGCACGTTGAAAAACGCTAGAAAAACGCGTTCTGACAAGTACGTTCGGGCTTCCAGAACTTCCAGAACCCAAAACAACAGTTTTTGTAACCAGATCACTAACGACACTTGTTTGTATGTGTGTGGGACAACTCTTGCAATCAAATTTAAGACCAGTTTTCCTGAACCGATTGAGCTGGAATTTGGTATACTTATGTGTAAGTACGATGACAATGCAATGTTATGGAACCATTGAGCTAGTCTGATGATGGAGTCATGAGGTGGCCATAGGAACTCCTAAATGAAACGGCGGCATCGCATCGAATTTGGGTTCGTTGGATTTTTCTTTTCGAGCACTTTAGTACTAGATGATGTCCAGGGTCCTGATGTTGGAGTCAGGAGGTGGCCATAGGAATTCCTAAACGAAACGGTGGAAACTTATCGAGTTTGGGTTTGCTGGATTTGTCTTTTCGAGCACTTTGGTGCTAAATTGTATTGTAATTGAACCAAGGCTCTGAGATTGAGATACTACTAAAAAGTGTTTTAAACTTTTTTTAAAACAAGCTTTTATTCAGAAATGCAGTTGTACTAAAACGAAAAAAATAATTTTACTTATGCAAGGTTCAAATAATTTCGAAAGCTTGTAGCGCAAACATAAAAGAGGAATAAATTCCATGCGCGATACAAGCTTTCGAAATTATTTGAACCTTGCATATAATTATTTTTTTCGTTTTATTATCATGTGGTAACGGATTAACGATTAACGTTAACTTGCGTTAAATCTTGCGAAATGTAACGTTTTAACGTTTAACGAAGTTAATTTTTTTATTAACGGTTTAACGATTAACGAAGTTAACTATTTGATTAACAGTGCCCAGCTATGCCAATATTATGTACTATCCTCTCAATACAGGCACAATACAGGTTACTTAAACTTAAAGAGAGGTATTCCCCAACTACTTGTAACATTCGTACTAAGTGTCAATAAAATATATTTCAGTTTTTTCATTTTCATAATGTACCTACTATCTGTAAGATTTACATTCGTTCAGTGAACTTCTGTGCTAAATATAATATCTTTGAGACAGAGGGTGTTATCTTCCATGAAAACTTTCTCTCGTACTCTGTACCACACGTGTAGAATTAATTCGAGTGGTGAAGCAAAGACGATTGCTTCTTTCCCTAGGTGCGGGCGTGTAGGATTGCAGACTACTTCGTTTGATAGACGACAACGACAAAGAAAAATTTTGAGAGGAACTGTGGACTACTACTACTAGATAGGTACTTAATTCGTAACCTCAGAATAAACGTGCTTTCAAAATTCTCGATTCTAACCCTGGGTTGCACCATCTTAAATTATGCGTGTACCTACAGACGTTACAATGACACAACTATAATACGGTGCAACCACAGATCACAGAAACTAAAGGCAGATGTGACAAGAGGGCAGGGTCGGTGTCACAGCAATATGCCCAAAAACAGAATACATTTCTGCAGACGTCATAATGTAAACAGTTTACATTGCTTGCGTAGTACCAAAGATTATTCGAACGTTGAGTACTGATACCGCAGTATTGAGCACATAAAATATTTTGATTACTTTGTGTGTCAATTTCTAATGCGACACTGAGTTTAAAACTCCGCGCATTAGTTGGCATCTCTCTATATCTCTATGGGTGCGACAAAAGCGCTTCTTCGTCTTCTACTGTTACAAGATGAAATTTCTTGAAAAACCCCTTATAACGGCTTGTTACAACTACATGTAGGTACGTAGTCAGTTCGTTCAGCGAAATGACGTCCACTGGACAAAGGCCTCTCCCGAGGTTTAGAAGAAATATGAAAACATAATATCTATCTACGAACTAAGTTATCTATCTAGGTATACTCGGACAGCCACGCGACGACACTTACTGAGATTGGTCCGAATCAATTTGCGCCGACATTCGCGATCGCAGTGTTGCCATCTCGGATCGCAATTCGGGACGGATTGGATTTGTTCATAAATGGCACGCAAGTGGCCATGTTTAAAAACAAGAAAGGCTAAGGAAAATAGCGCTCTGTATAATTTTAGCGTAAATAGTCATAAATATCCGAACATATTTTGATTAAGACATAGACCGACAGTAATCACTGGGGCTGAAACCTTTTATATGCTGCCATAGATGTCTGTAACTACAGACAACTTAACAGCATAAAGCATAACATAGGTACCTAAGATAATTTAACACTTATTAGGTAGGTATGTAAAGTTAACACGTCATGCTCTCCATAATGTGCAGATGCTAAAATATAGGTATTTTCTATGAACCAAAATACATTCCTAACTAAACCGGAGAAGTATAATAATGCGAACAGCTAGGGACTGGAATTCCTTGCCTGCTGCTGTCTTTCCCGATGACTATAATCCGGGCCTTTCAAGGCTGAGTGAAGAAGCACTTACAGGGCAGATATGTAAGTACCATCCAAGACAGACAGCATCTCACTTAACATCAGTTTCGATTGCGGTCAAATACTGCATAAAAAAATATTGCCACAAAAATCCCAAAAATGTCCTGTCCAAACTACAAGGCTTTGTCACCCCAGACATCCAGAACTACAGGACTCCCGAGATAAAACAACGGGTAGATTTTTCCACGTTAAAATAACGTCAGTTATTTGTCTGTAACAAGCTGAAACTTGAAATCCAATAAATGTCGTAGGTTCGGAACTCTGTAAGCGTATGGAAAGTTTGGAGTGTCGATATTTTAAAGAGTTTTTCAACTGAGCGCAAACGAGTGATGTAAAAAGTTTGTTTTTACACAACGATCTGGGGATCGGTAAGTAACTGTAGACATTTAACGCCCGTATTCACAAACGATGCTTGCTTAAGTGAAGCAGCAAATCGCAACACACAGCGTTGAATAGAGCTCTGTGATTGGTTCGTGTGTCACTCTGTGTCCACGCGCACTGTGATACCTCATAGTAATGTTTGTGAACACGGGCGTAAAACATTTTGTCATTTTTGGAAAAGAGGACTTTGCGTAAATCAAATCAACAATGCTAAGATCTAAAGGTGTAGTTTTAAAACCAATAGAATTATTTATGAATTAAAAATGTCCTTATCAAACCAAACCAACCTAATTATTAAATTAGTTAACAAATTAAGAATTAATTGTTCCAAAGTCAGTTCCACCATCAGCCTGATCATCACTTTCTATCAGAATCCAGATGAGATGCAAGCCAAGAACTTCCCCTTTGTGGTTAAAAAGACACTAATGAAAATGTATCATCACAACCGTGTTTTTTTTTAAATATTATGTAGGTAATAAACCAAGCAATTCTTGTAGTTATACTGTTAACAAAATTAAATATCTTCATTCAACAATCAACAACAAGAGCAGAACTAGTAAACAAGCCATTAGTGAAATTTGCTGTGCGCAGCTGCACAGCTGGAGCGATAGTGCAGGCGATGAAAGGTTCTGCAGTCGGATTGAGCGTCGTCTTCCAGCCCTACACCACGAAAACTTGAGACTTATTTGAATTTTAGAAAAAAAAATACTCTTTTTAGTTTAAATACGACCAGCGGAAAGCTGCATTTATAGTATAGTAATTTATAAACTCTTGCTTTAGGATTTATTATAATAATCCATAAGATTCTTATTAAAAAAATAAGTTACATACATACGTAAAATGGAAAAAACAAACAATAATACTTTGCGTATAAAAAATCTACGCTGTAGCAGTTATTTGCAGGGTTCGTAGCGACACTCGTAGCATTCGTAGTTATAAGTGTAACTTTCGTAGCAGAGATGCCGTAGCGCCCGTAGCGTTCGTAGTATGTTAAGTTGTAGCAAGCATCTTGGCGGTATTTGTAATTCAATAGAATTTGACCAATAAATTCTATACTTAAAGAAATTAATTCCATCATTAAGGTATTTGATGATGATGATGAGTTTCATGAAAAAAGATTCGTTCGTTCAGCTAAATGACGTCCACTGCTGGACAAAGGCCTCCCCCAAGGTTTTCTAGTAAGGCTCTTCCCGCGACCTTCACCAGATCGTCGGTCCACCTAGTAGGAGGCCTGTCCACGCTACGTCTTCAAACCAGTGGTCGCCACTCGAGAAAAAATCTTAAATAATAATAATTCCGATAAATATTTGAATTATGAACTGTGTTAAGAATTTGTATTAAATTGGATTTAATTTTCTTACAAACCTAACCTATTTCAATATCAATTTCTCAAGTCCTCAGTTCCTGTGGCCCTCCTCAAAAGTCAATAAACTAGTTTTACAGCCAAGCCATTGTGCTCGCGCTAACTCACAGGCGCTCAGTACGAATTACTTGGTTTAAATTATAATAATTACTTCAAGAACATCTTTACAATCAAATGCTTATAAAAAGTTCCACATATTCTATTCTTCTATATCTTGTAAAATCGGAGCACTAATGAGAAAAAAATCTCTTCACTAGTTCTACCGTAGAATTATTCAGAGGGAACAAAGGCCTTTATAAAATAATCATTAGAAAATTTATTTACCTTCTCTAAATTAGTCTACAATCGTTATTGTCTTTGGGTAAACCTGCTGTTATAATCGCAATTGATGCTTGCTTAAGTGAAGCAGCTCAGAATTTGAATAAAGCTCTGTGATTGGTTTGTGTATCACCCTGTGCGTCCACGCGCACTGTGATAAAAATAGCAATCGTTCAAAAGCCTTAGAAATAGCAATCGTTCTTTGGCGACAAAAACAACAATAACATAAAGAAATGTCCAAGTATGTGTCAAAATGGTCACTAGCTCAGCTTTAGTCGTGACAGAAGATGACAGCATGATAAATGAATGGGCTTTACCAAAAAAGGTATGGCAGATACCTAGGTAAAGTATGTCCAACTGGAAGAAAACACAAACGTTTGTATCAACATTATTAGTAACTTTTTTCTGTGATGCGGAAAAAGGCACTTCTCTGTGGTATCACGATTAATTTACGTTAAAGTAAGTAAATAAAACAACATTGATGTTAGATAGTTCGTTTATAGTAATGTGATCAATAGCTTACAAACTTATATTGAAATCTGCATAGTAATAAGGAGAGCAGTAGGTATTCTTAAACCACTCGATATTTTAAATTACGTACAAAATGATAAATCGACTTGAGGAATGACTAGAATTAAACCCGAATCACCTTAACTCAAATAATAATATACACATTATGGGTAAGAAATCCTACTAATATTATAAATGCGAAAGTTTAGATGTCAGGATGTTTGTTACTCTTTCACGCAAAAACTACTTGACAGTTAAAACATTAGTGTGTTTTTTAACTACAACGAGAAAGCTTGGCTTACATCTCATCACATTACATAAAAACTTTTTAAAAAATACGATTTTAGTTGCAGTTTATTATTAAAAGCGTGCGGTAAAAAGTCCAGTCGTGGTTATCTTTTTTTTTTTATGTGACAGGAGGCAAACGAGCGGACGGTGAATATCTATCGATATCGAGCGATTCAAGAATACACGCGACATTGTTATGATAATCCAACTCGATTATGCAAAACGAGTCATTATCCCGACGGAGTTGTGGTGCAATTTGTAAAACCCACCATTTTGTAAGGTTCAATCGGCTCGCTGTCGGCTCAGGAGGAAACGCTTGTAACTGGACGTTTGCTTCATTTAGTTCGATGTAAGTTGGGGTGGTCTGAAAAATATTATTTATACGTCAATATAGTGCTCCCACTGAAATTGCACTAAAATTTTGAACAATTATTAAGTGATTTATTTATTAGGATAATTAAAAAATATGAATATTTTCGGAATCGGTACAAAACTGCCAACTGCCAAAAGATGAAACGTTAAAAATTTTCAGGTACAATGCGCACTTTCCATTTATAAATGATCTTTAAGTAGGTAAGTAGCGTGATTTTTTATTTTAAATAAGACATTCAATTATTGTCTACCTCTACCGATTCAAAACTATACTAACTAAAATATTTCGATACGCGTTTCTCTCAATTCGATATTAGATAGATAACACTATATTGTTCACCACACTTTCGTTCACTTAATCTTATCGCTATAATACGATCTTTTCCAGACAACCTAAAGGACAGTTGTTTAGCATAGCATTCGTAAACAAATTAAAATTACTAATTTATTAAAACATTGAATTTCCACGTACGCCTCTCTCCCCCGTTCCCGTGGCCTCGCTTGAAATTGTCCGTGCTAATAGGATTTCTTCCTGGCCAGTCGCTTCTTCCTGCGCCGCTTGGTGTTGCTAGTCGTGCTCTCTTGTGGTTGCAGGCCCTGGATAAAAATACATTAAATAACGAATATTAAGTAGGTATGGAAACTAAAAGTCCTACACAAAATTTATGAATAATTCATAGCCTGACGGATTAGCAAGCTGAAGTGGCTAAGAGCTGGACACATAGTACGCAGAACCGACGCCCGATGGGGCAGCAAGGTTCTGGAGTGGAGGCCACGAAAACCGCAACGTATGACGTGACGTCCACCCATAAGGTGCATCGGTGACTTATCATAAAGGCGCTGGATGCAGGCCGCTACCAACCGGTCAATGTGGAATGGAATTTATTGGTGGAGGCTTATGTTCAGTGGATGTCCTGAGGCTGTAATGATGATGACGCATCTTTTTTGCTAAATCGCACTTAATACAACAGCTATAACTTGCTATAAGTCCTGGGCAGGAGAATCCTTTATTGAGCTGTCATTCCCATCAAGCGAAGCTCGTAACTGTGCGACTCGGGCATGAGGTCCGATATTCGATTCCCAGCTGGGGCGGGCTAAGTAGTGGGCGTTACAGTGCTAACGTTTTATTGTGCTTATAACACCTGTCGGCCGCTCCTTGGGGCAGATCTAAGGACGTGCGGGATAGACGCGTATTTGCTATACCTAATTGCATAACAATTACTTATAGGTACCACAAATATTTTAGTAGTCACAAATATCATAACTTGTACACAGAGAAACATGGGTGGATCGACGATCTGGTGAAGGTCAGAGGAAGTACCTGGATGCGGGCAGCGCAGACCTTTGTGGAAATCCTTGGCCTTTGTCCAGCAGTGAACGTCATTTGGATGGGGTCCATATTCGGTTGCATAAAAAATATTGTCATAATTTAAGAGTGCATAAAGATTTTTGGCATATTTATCATTTCGCATAACGTTCATACAGAATAAATCATAAGGCATATTTTTTTTTGCCATAACCACTTTTATTATAATAATATTAAAATATAAATATATACTAAAGTATATATTTTTTCTGTATTCTTGTTTTTTTAATAACGATTTCTAGGCATAACATTTATTGGCATCTAAACCAATGCCATAAATATTACCATTCATAATATACAAAAACCATAATTTTAACAAATATGAAATATAAAAATGTTATACATATAAAATATAAGTTAACAAATATGAATAGACAAGCAAGCATGCAAACAAGCATGCAAGCAAGCAGCAAGCATGCAATCTAACAGCAAGCATGCAAGCAAGCATGCAAGCAAGCTGCAAGGAAGCATGTAAGCATCCATGCAAGCAAGGATGCAAACAAGCAAGCCTGTAAGCAAGCAGCAAGCAAGCATGCAAGCAAGCAGCAAGCATGCAATCAAGCAGCAAGCATGCAAGCAAGCAGCAAGCAAGCATGCAAGCAAGCAGCAAGGAAGCATGCATGCAAGCAAGCAAGCATGCAAGCAAGCATTAGGATTGCCTTATCTCCGGCGCTGCGGGAAGTGCGGTCCTTCCGCTCTGGCGTAACATATACCCGGCATGCCATGATAAATGTTACAGCGAGCGAGGACCGCACTCCCTCCGCGCCTCCGGCTTTTAAATTACACTCTAGTATAGGGCAGACTAGTACCACGTGGAAGAGACCACGGCCAGTCGGGATCAACATAATTTCAGACCAGGCAAGCTTAATGTTGTAAACGAAATGTGGACTGTATAATATGTGCGTTACAATAAATAAGAGGGATTCGAGATCAAACAGAATGTATTTTCACGAGCTTAAGTTTTCTAAGAGACAGGTCAAAAATTAAGAACAAAAATGACAATGATACAGAGAATTTAGTTTTTGCAAATCTATAAGCCGAAAGAGTATAAAGGTGGAAGGAGGATCGTTCGCAACATCACAAATACATAATTATTTACTCTTCAATGTTGGTTGCTCTTATAGACAATATTTATGACTTTAAATGTTATAAATAATTAAATTATGTTTATAGTATTTTATTAAAAACAAACTTTATGTATATAAAAAATATGTTCTTTACATTTATGATTATTTAAATTATGGTATTGAAAATTAGAGAAAGTTATTATTATGCCTAAGAAACCATTATGCATTTAGAAAACTATGCATATCAAAGTTTATGCGAAAATTCTCTCCAGTTCATTGTCCCAACTTTTATAAATCTGTAAATATTTTCAGAGAACTTTCTCTCCAGAACTGCATAGAACCAAATTGAAACAAATTGTTGTATTACCATGAAATATTCCCAGCTGTAGGACTTACACAAGTAGCTGTAGGACTTCAACAATACGCGACTATCGGATCCTGCGGCCGTTGGGAGTCCACCGGGACGCGGGAAAAATTCTAAACTATCGCGGACCTATGCCGGTCGAATTATTGAGCTACGAATTTTGGAGAAGGCGTTTTGAAATAAGATCGTCTTGAAGAAAGACTTTACGCTTGAGATGCAAACCTGCTCCTGAATATAAATAAATGAAATCGCAAAAATAACCATTTAGTGATCATAAATTTAGTAAGCAACAACAACTTATAACTTCTTAAATATGTTTGATGTCCCAAATTCTAGCATTTATTTATTATTCCTTTTATGTCAAGTGGGCTGCTGAGGTCAAGACCCTGTGTCAGGCTTTATGAGCCGCCATATTCATACATACAAAACAAACACTGATCAGATGGTGATCCGTATAAAAAATCCGTATAAAATATACTCCTGTCACATACAAAAAAAACGGTAGCGCATTTTCTTACATAACTTTTCAATTCCTATCATTGGAGGTCCGAAAATATTTCTCATACAATTTGATACCATAATGATAATTCTTCATAAAAAATTTAAAACCTACATATTTAAAAACATAATCATTGATATTCATAATATCATTAATCATACACTTAGTTTTTACTAATATTTGTTTTCATATATTTTTCTATACTAATGATCGAAACTCATAATCATTCGAATAAATAACTATAATATTCATAAATGCGATGTATCCTAATATTTGTTTTCATAAATTTATTACTCATAAGTGTATTTTTCCATATTATTGAAAATCATGATGTCTATATTCGTATTAAATCGTATTTTAACATTAAATTAATTTGAAATGGTCCAAAACAGGCAATATTTTGTGCCACAAAACTAACGTGACAGAAACGAATCGCTGCAAAACCGACTCCACGTAGTCTTGTCTGCCCTACCCCTAGAGTGTAATTTAAAAGCCGGAGGCGCGGAGGGAGGGCAGCCCTCGCCCGCTGTAACGAGGCTCAGGCGCCCGGGTGAGCTGGAGCGGCTGAGGCTGGTCGCCGAGGCGCCGAAGGCGCCGATGGCGATCCAAAAAGCCGAAGCTGCGGAAGCAAGCGTGGGTGCCTGAGCCTCGTTACGCAAGGGCGGAAGGGCTGCACATCCCGCAGCGCCGGAGACGAGGAGATACCAATGCATGCTGCATGCTTGCTTTCATGCTGCATGCTCTGCATGCTTATCTACTCTATTAAATTATATATGATTTTTTTAAAGATACGAGTATGTCTGTTATAAAGTAAATTATTCTGAACAACAACATTATGAGTTGAAGTATGTTCTTAGTAACAACATTATTAATTAAAACAATATGACCAATGAATGTTATGAAGAAAAAAGATCTGAAAATAAAAATTATGTATTTTAAATGGTTCTTGGTAGTAACAGTATTGATAAAAAAATTATGATTACTAACTGTTATGAGCTCCGATGGTAGGAATAAAAATGTATGAATAAAAAAACTATGAAAAATCAAATTATGAAGAGAGATTATTATGAACACAAATCGGTAGTAAGACAAAGAATAGGATTTAGAATTTTATGTGAGCCAATATAGAACCAAAAAAAACACACAAAGTACATAAATATTACCTTCCTGGTAATTCCCATCCTGGGAATCAATCTTAGAACCTGAGTCAAAAAAGTCCAACTCTCTAACCTATAACCTCTAACCTAGCAATGGAAACGATTTTATCTTTTTTTAATCAATTCTGTAACATCAAAATATTTTAAGCCATTCAGATGAGGTATCTTGATCTTTGTCTTGTCAGCAGAAGGAATTACTAATGTCAAATACTGGCAATTTCTATTAGAAAAAAAATGCTATAATGACGACTAAGCATTGACATTGCATGCCGTGGCAGCCTTTAATTAAGACAGCACTTAGTTTTAAGCACTTTTAGTTATAGTAATTTCATGTATGCGTGTTTGTCTTGTTGGTTGTCCTAATAAATAAAATAATAAAAAAAAAATAAGCATCACTGTTGCAAGACCGACGTGCCACCTCCAATTTTCCCACATCCGAGTCCCCCGTTCGATTCCCCCGCGGGTCATACCAGAGCCGGCCATCGACAGCAGCTCAATTCCCCCCCAGCGTGACGTTGAAATGCCGTATCCATATTCCATACGCTAGTTGAGATCGAACTTGAGTAGCAGGATGAAAGTAAGCTGGGTTTGGTGCTTTGGGTCTTGACATTGAACTAACTTTATTGTGAACTAGCTTTCCGCCCGCGGCTTCGCCCGCGTGGATTTTTGTCTGTCACAGAAAAACTTTATCGCGCGCGTCCCTGTTTCAAAAACCGGGATAAAAACTATCCTATGTTCTTTCCCGGGACTCAAACTATCTCTATGCCAAATTTCATCAAAATCGGTTGCGAGGTTTAAGCGGGAAAGCGTAACAGACAGACAGACAGACAGACAGAGTTACTTTCGCATTTATAATATTAGTTGGGAAGTTGGGATGTGCCAGTAAATAGCAATGGCGGATAATAAAATTGTATTTCATTTTGATGAACTCAGCTTGGTTTGATAGCTAGTGGAATCCCATGTATACCAGAGGTCGCTGGTTCACACAGTACAATTTGTATGCCTATTTATTTACAAAACAAATTATGTATTTAAACTAGCAGTGCCCGCGACTTCGTACGCGTGAAAATCATTCTTGCTCTGCACCTATTACTCGTAGCGTGATGGTATATTATAGCCTATAGCCTTCCTCGATAAATGGGCTATCTAACACTGAAAGAATTTTTCGAATCGGACCGGTAGTTCCGGAGATTAGCGCGTTCAAGTAAACAAACGAACAAACTCTTCAGCTTTATAATATTAGTATAGATAATTATGATTAGGTATAAAAACGTCATCTGGTACCCAATATGGTACCTACTTACAAGTTGTGCTTGGCACTTAATAGCGTTGTTGAAACTGTACAAGGAAACCTACTTATTCATTATTTTTAGTTATTTTCAGCAAGCTCCTCACCTCCTGCTAGGGGATTTAAACAGGCTGAGTGGAAGTACCTTGATGCGGGCAGCGCAAGACCATTCGATGTGGAAATCCACGGGGGAGGTGTTTGTCCAGCAGTGGACGCCATTGGTCAAAAGAACGAACTGTCTCTTGGCAATATAACAAAGACACTCACACTGACGTTCTTCCTCACGATTATAGCGACGCCGCCGCCTCGGCCGGGCTTCACCCCAGCAGGCCGGGGGACCCGCCCCACCAGGCACTTGTCTTGCGACCTGAATGCTTTGGTCTTGGACGGCTCGCTCTCTTCGTCGTCATCCGTTGAATCTAGAATTGAGGAGCAGGTGTTATTTAAAATTGCCTCGGGTGGGATTTGAACCCACATTAAATAGTCAGTGCCTTTTTTTTACGTGGAAAAAATGCATAAAACTGCATACCCACCGCTGTGGTCATGGCGACGGGTAATGTGGGGCTCTCCCCGCCAGAAGGGCGGGGCGCTACCCACTAAAATAACCACGAATGTCCATCTCTCTGAGCATAGAGGAAGTACCGGTGTAGCGAGGCCTTGACCCGATTTCCGCCTATGCCCAGTTTGTCCACGGTTGCTGACCCATCTTTTGATCACGAGGACATCTTTTATGTGGCGCTATTGCGCTCTCCAAACTCAGTCAGTGCCTGAATTATTATGGGAGCGGCACGGGAGTGGACGTGATCTGTCACGTCACGAGATGTCACTGTCACACCTCCCGTGCCATCTGAATGATTGTATCATCATCTGCCCCCCTAGACAAAACGCACTTTTTGATCGAATCGAAAATCGAATCCGTCAAAACTCCATACAAAAAAGGGGCTTTTCGACCACTTATCGACTGGTTTGCGATTATAATTTGCACTTTGTCTAGACCCACTGATCATACAAATCTGAAGTCTCACTGACGTTTGAGCGGTAGCGGTACCGCTCTCATACCTCAGACACTAACTGATTTAAGCGCTAGACCTGTAATACCTACTTAAATAGTGACTTTAATGAAAAAAATGGCACGGCACATAACAAAGCACAAAAGGCAAACTTAAGGCCATGATTTCCCAAATTGTCGATATTTGACCGATTTTGTTTGCAGATAGCTTCTAAATGAAAAGATATTTTAGCAAACAAAAAATTGTACGAGTAAGTTAATGTCTTTAACTAGGGCGACAACTTTTCCAAAACACGATATTGCATAGTTTGTCCGATAAAAAAAATCCCAAAGAAGTACGTCGACGGCTTTTTTGTTTTACTCTCATATATTCATTTTTAACATTTTACACTTAAAATATATACTAATAGATAGGACTTTGTATTTTCTAGGTCGACAACTTTTCAAACTTTTGTTATTGCGTCTTATTTAGTTACTATGTTGAAAAAATGTGAAAAAATCGGCCATGACGGCTTGGACAATCTTAATCAGTCGCGCGGTGGCGCTTACGGAGGACGGACGCGTGTCAGTTTTATTCCTGTGACAGTTCGCGACTTGTCAATATTTTTGACAAAATCGCCTCTGTCTGGCGGGTGGCGAGTCACAGTATAATAATATCAGTATTACTGGAGAAAGCTAAGAATTTTCAATCATGATACATAGTACATTTTCCAAAATAAAACCAATGAGTTAAAATTAATTTATTTATGGGAAATTGTGAGTCAAGCCTCTGATATAATAATATTTTAGGCTGTTTTTATACAGAAATAAATTTGTTTATTATTATTATTTTTCCACGGTATCTAACCTTGATTTTAAAACTAAGCCACGGGAATATAAAAGGCTTCTAAAGTTCTAATATACTAATTCGCCTTCTTTTAAATGCCACTTAACTATTCCAAAGAAAGCGTCAAATAAAGAACAATATTTATTATGACTTGTCCTCCTGATTTATATGTTACGGTAAATGTGATAAAAATTATGAATAATTACCGGTTATTATGAAATAATTATGATTTAGTAAATTTGATTAATATGACATCATTTATATATGTATGTATCGGGTTGCCAGGTGTCCGGCTTTAGCCGGACATGTTTGGCTTTTTACGGTCTTGTCTGGCCAAATATTGTCTTGTCCAGCCTGTCCGGCTTTTGTTAGGCTTTTTATGCGAAAGAAATCCGAGCTACGGAATAATATCATGCGCACGCATCAGGATGTTGGGCAACCGATGATGATAGTACTTCGTGAGTTATGACACTAATTTTAAAGTAAAATGTGCGGCCAAATGAGGCACAGAGTCCGGCTTTTGTGATTTTGGACCTGGCAACCCTATGTACTAATCTGTTAAAAAAATAACGGGAATTTTCGTTTTTTCAGAAAAGTATTTATTTATTGATCTACATTAGTATTTAAACTTTTAAAATAGTCCCTATTATACATTATACACGTGTGTTAGCGCTTCTTCCAATTCTCAAAATACTTCTCAAAGTCGATCTTTGAGATAGCCTTTACATCGATCGGCGACGCGTGTTTAATGTCACTTATGTCTGTAAAACGATGACCCTTTAAAGTTATTTTTATTCACGGAAATAGAAACTAGTCATACACAGCCATTTCTGGTAAATTTGGAGACTGGAACATTGTTACAGTATTGTTTTAGCAAAAATTTGCCGCCACTTTCGCTCAAAATTCAGCAATTTTGTTGCCATGTGTTTCATACCGACAAAAATCCAAAAAATATTCATAGCATGGAGTCAAACGATATGCTAACATCATCAGCATCTTCCCCAATAAAATTGTGATTCGACGGTGTTTCATAACCACTTCTTTCTGTTTTTTCACATTTTCATCGGTTGTTGATATGCTGGTGCGTCCAGAGCGCTCGTCATCTTCTATGCCTTCATGGTCTTCTTAGATACGATTTTACCACTCGTAAACCCTTGATTCACTCACAGCAGACTCACCAAAGTCCATTTTTAACATTTCAAACACTTTTAATTTCATTTTATAAGCAAAACTTGATTCAAATTCTTTGATCGTAAGGAGTTTGTTCCGGCGTTTCTTCTCAGCACTTGCCATATGTTTGTGTCGAAGCGCTGGTAGGGCCCAAAAGGTAAGGAGACATATGTATAGTACCCCATAAGGGCTACCTTTTCTTTTTTTTATTATTTACTATATTTTGACGTTCATAAGTGCCACTTGTGGTCTAAACTGAATAAATATTTTTGATTTTGATTTTTTTATCCATTTTTCCTAACAAACAAAAATCGCCGAACTTATAAAACACTTGTAACTTAAGTGAATGACAAAAGTTCTCGATCGCAGCCTTTGAAGGTCCCATTATTGGGTTTTTCGCTTATATCTCAGAAACTGTCTAAATAAATAACTATGCGTCCTAGCGATATGACTATTGCAACAAAATGAAAACTCATTTAATTTACTACTTTTATCAGTCAAGTTTTTCGATAATATCTTGTATGGTTTTCGAGATATCTGCTCTTCATAGTTTTGTAAAACTTAAACATTTTTGCCTTATATTTTCAAATAATTATGAGGAAATAGTTGCCATAATTTACAATTAGATGATAATTTTAGGTACTTTTTGATGATGAAAGAATATAAGGCGAGTCATCAATTCTGATGTTTCACAAATTTTTAAACATGCTGAATTATAAAACTAGATGGCGATACAGTTATTTAATTGATACCATAAATAATTATTTTAGAAGTTTACTGCTTGAATCTGAGTTACAAATTCTAAAAGGTCAGACGAGGACCTCTAGGCAAGTTGTTTTGAGGATTGTTTACTATTTCTGGGTTTACAATGATTAATTTAGAGTCATTTGCTTAAATAGAATAGCAAAATGTAAAAGAACATTAGTATTTCATATTAAAATGGAATTTAAATTTTTGTGATCATTTACTATTTTTGTCGGTAAAAAGTATTTGTTTGACTTAATATTATCATCTTTCATTTGACATTATTGATTGACAAACATTTGTGTGCATGAACATTATAATAATATTTGTTTCGGGCTGGGTGTTTTCTAACCATTCTTCTTCTTCCTCGGTCCCTCACTGATGAGGATCGCGACCACAGATAGTGTTCCTCCACAGACTGCGGTCATAAGCTGTGTGGACTGCACTATGCACGGTTTCTAACCATAATATTTTTTTTATTATGTTATGTTATTTAAGTATTTTCATATCCCATAGTACAAGCTTTGCTTAGTTTGAGACTAGAGGCGCAGTGTTAAAATATTATGTCGAAGGATATTTAATTTTATTATTTATTTATTAACTATTTGAAGATTACGTAAACCGTCATCCAACTTACGGTTTGTTTTTACACTGTGGCGTCAACGCGTCGCGCGAGTGTCAGCGCGAGTATCAGTGCGAGGTGTGCGGGGGTTGAGGTAAACAAATGCACGGCATCGAGGCGGTAAATCCTAGCCTTAAGACAATGTGGCATTATCTCTCAGTCAACCTTTTAGCATGTTTAATGCAAAAATCCTAATTAACTGTTATGGTATTAATTACATTTGATGTGCTTGAGTATTCCCGGAGATCACTTCCACCTTCAGCCTGATCATCACTATCCATCATGTGAGATACAGGCTTTTTTTTTATTCCGTTGTGGATAAAAAAACGCTGTCAAACTAAAGACATAGCTATCAAAAATAGGTTACGTAAAATGCTAAAAAAACAAAAGATTTTTTGACTCGTGAAGGATTTGAACCTCCGCCCTCCGATGGTCAAGTGAAAGCTTATATCGGCGCTCTAACCTACTGAGCTAACGAGTCTTGCTCGACGCGGACCAAAACTAGCTTGGCGTCCAGAAACATGACGTCACACACCAGTTGCTCATTCAATGAGTAAGCTTACGAATCGATGAGGGTATAAAGAAAAGTGAACTTTATTGTGTCGGCACAAGTATTACTCTGGAATATCACAAATCTTTGTTTTGCTATTGTAACGCCAATCATCGATCAAGTACAGATGCGAGCATAAAAGAATAGACATTTTCGTTGCAAAATAGTACTTAATGTATTGAATTAAGAAGTAAAATTTTTAGACAATTATAGCCTTAAATCAAAAGAATGCATTTATATCACAATATGCTACCATGTTTTGTAAGACTGGTAATGTTTTGGATTAACAAGCGTATTAATTAATAAAAGCAAATAAATTATTTTTTATTTTGTGGTAACACCATCCAAACAATACTAAAAGGTTAACTTCGTTATCTACGTAAGAATAACGTTAAAAAAACATAACCCTCCTTCTGGTGCTGTCAGGTAAAAAGACAACTGTATTGAAAACCTTCTATTTTTTAAAGTTGTTTATAAACAAAAAGTAATTATAATTTGACTCGTGAAGGATTTGAACCTCCGCCCTCCGATGGTCAAGTGATTTTTTATATCGGCGCTCTAACCTACTGAGCTAACGAGTCTTGATATTTGAGGACGAAAACTGGCTTTGTTTTGGACCAAATGACGTCACACACCAGTTGATTCATTCAAGAAATGAGTAAGCTACGATTCGAAGAAGGTAGAAAGAATAGTGAACTTTAATAAGATTGGCACATGTATTACTGTAGAATAATTCCAAAACTGAAGACTGGAAGGCTGGAAGACGTAGCGTGGGCAGGCCTCGTACTAGGTGGACCGACGATCTGGTAAAGGTCGCGGGAAGAGCCTGGATGCGGGCAGCGCAGGACCGTGCATCGTGGAAAACCTTGGAGGAGGCCTTTGTCCAGCAGTGGACGTCATTTGGCTGAAACGAACGAACGAACGAATTCCAAAACTCAATTTGTTATTATAATGCCAGTCATCAATCAAGTACAGTCGCGAGCAAATCAAACAATACATTTTCGTCGGAAAATCGCATTTATTTACGCTTAATAATAAGCTATTGTTTTTTTAGAGAATATCTTTGGCTTAATAAATCAAGAATGCATTTACCTATATCACACAATACTAGCATGTTTGTAAGACCAGACTGTGATAATGTGATAGATACAACCGTAATTAGTAAAAACAAATAAGTTATTCTTCATTTTGTGGTAAAAAGACAACTGTTTTGAATACCTCCTATTTTTTAAAGTCGGTGAAAAACAAAAAAATAATAATTTGACTCGTGAAGGATTTGAACCTCCGCCCTCCGATGGTCAAGTGAATTTTTATATCGGCGCTCTAACCTACTGAGCTAACGAGTCTTGTTATTTGAGGACGAAAACTGACTTTGTTTTGGACCAAATGACGTCACTACTACGTCACCACACGCATTAAAGATGGGTCGGCCTGTCTGGCTGCATCGATTTTTCGCTCCATTATAATGTAGACTTTATCTCTTTGAGCGTAGGATAACTTTACAATGGTAAATACTTTGTTTTTAAATTACATGACCTTGCATCCGAAATAGCATTGTAAAAAGTGGTCTAGGCAACCAATATGAGCAATATGCGCATGCAAGCGTTATGATAATTTATTACAACTACGACCAAAATGGCAAGATGTGTTCTATCCATAATCAGATTAATCAGTTGTGAACAGACAGTTTTTTGTTACTCCATCGCGTAAAACTAAACTTATTTTATGCGATTTTATAATTCAAACTATTTACAACTACGTCAGATTAGGACAGCATTTAGGTATCATTTACATACTATAATATATCGAAATCCAAGTGATGAAATCATAGGTTTTTAGATTTCAATTAGCTTATTACATCTAACCAAAATTGGGCGACACCGCGATGTAATAAGGCACAGTGCCATCTCTTTGCCACTTTTAGAACTAATCGCCAAAAGCAGATGTACTAACAGTCTTTCTCCTTGTCGTTCTTCAAGATGCCGTGTAACCTGCGTATGCGTTGCCCACTACGGCTCCGGTAGTCAGAATCGTCCGGTTCGGACTTGCTGTGCAGTTTGCATTTCTTTTTCTTTATATTGCCGGTAGTATACTTTAGGATTCTGTAATAATTATAATTTGTTACAAGCTAAAATTGGAAAAAGTAAAATAGTACAAGTTTTACAAAACAATAAAACTTGTATTATTGAGCAGAGACGATGCACAGCATCTGGTGAGAGATGCGTCTACTTCCGGTGTAGTTTTTTACCTTTTTATACCTTAAATGACGTCATTTCCGCAATTATTTAATAGGAATTGATTTGACTTACTTCCGTTTGCCGCCATTTTAGTCACCTGGGGGCGAGCTTGCTCGGAGTTCTTCATAGAGAGCTCACCAGGAGGCCTTCTTGGGATGCTGTGCATCGTCTCTGCTCAATAATACAAGTTTTATTGTTTTGTAAAACTTGTACTATTATTCGGCATGTGACGATGCACAGCATCTGGTGAGAGACTTGTTTATTAGCTCCTGGTGACTACTTACCAATGGCGCTATGTGATGAAAGTTTTCGAGTTTCTGTAACAGAACTAGATTAGAACATGATTAATTTCAGGGTATTAACATGTTTTGTTCTAAATGCACAGTGAGAGCAGCACTAATATCACAAAGTAGGAGGGTTTGTACTTTTGTATGTTTGAAATGAATAAACTGGAAAGCTACTGAACTGAATTCAGAAATTCTTTCCTCATTAAAATGCAGATTGAGTGTGTATTGATATAATTTGCCCGTATGGCAGTAAGATTCATGCGAGTCATCAACATAAGTTTATAATACAGGCGTACGATGTGATTGAAGAGTATCCAACATGCATGCTTTAGATCTGTTGATTGAAAGTTATTAATTAAATAATATGTTATTTGGTGTATCGGTCGTAGATCAGTTAATAAAAGTGTCTGCCTTATAATATTGCTATTATTGTTCTGCCTACACCAATATCTCATCAAATAATTTCATCTATGGCTAAATATCACCCAAATTAAAGATGCCAGAACGAAGTCAACAATGCCAGGAGAGGTTTTAAATCCAACAACCTTTATCTGTACACTTTTATACTGTTTTTATCCATGTAGATTCCTAGCATTACTTGGTGTTGAAAAAAAAAAAATAAATAAATAATGTGTTATTATATTCCGCTGTTCGCCTCTGCTCGCCTGATTCCAGTAACTTACGCAACCGTAGCAAGGGCATACCTATGTTGTTTTTTGGGATTTGCTGTCATTTTTCCCAGTTGTTTGTATGATGCCGTAACGGTGCCGAACTTACTCGTAGGTCAAGGTTTATTAACTTAATCTTGAAATTATTCAGGTGAGACTATGTTTTGTCATGTCAGCAGCTGATGTAGATGGTAGGAGAAAAATATACATAAGCTAGTCTACGAGAAGCCTCGTAAAGGTCACATTTTAGATACCTACTGTTGGGTTTAAGGCCTTTATCAGGAAGTGAAATTGGTTAAGCTTTTATGCTTAGTAAGAAAATTAAAGTTATCTTTAATATAGTTTTAGATTAGTAATACCAGCCCCCCTAGACAAGTAGCACTTTTTGATCGAATCGAAAATTGGATACGTTATAACTTCGTATAGAAAAAAGAAGGCTAATCGACCATCCTTCGACTGGTTTGCGATTTTAAAGTAAATTTTGTCTAGACCCACAGGGCATAAAGGTAGTAGAAGAGTAGATAAACGATTTAGTCTAGCAAATAAATCTTGCTGTCGAGCTTCAAGAGGTAAGAATATAGCTACGACTGTTTTCCTTAGGCCATTAGTTTAACCACCAAGGCCAGGTTATTTTGTAAGTTTTTAAAGTGGATTTTTGCCAGGTATGTTTTAGGAACGATACCTTATTACCCTCAACTCAACATACTAAAAAGTTACATGTTACCTGATCCTGACGTGGAGGTCACCATGTGGTAAGAACATGGTGGAGATTCTGTATTTTGAGGGTCGGTCTCGAACCCTAAGAAAAGAGCTAAGAAAAGCCAGAAAGGTCACTTCGAGGTGCTAAGCAGGTACCTTTTGCTGTAGTGAGAAACGGGACAGCAAAGGGGGCGTCCATAAATTACGTGAGACAATTTTGGCCATTTTTCAACCCCCCCGCCCCCCTTGGTGAGATTTGGTGAGATTTTGCCTGACCCCCTCCCCCACCCCCCTAATCTCACGTGATATTTAATAAAATGCCTATTTTGCAATGTCTATGCTTCGAGTCTATTAGATTTATATGAAAAAATCAGTAACCCAATGTCGTGCCACGCGCAGTGCAGGGTTCCGTAGCTTCCCGTCGTTTAGTAAGACAAGCAATTGCTTCAACCTAGGACCAGTTTTTGATTCATAGTTAAAATAACTAATTGTTAAATTTTGCTACTAATGGTTAAATATAAATAAAATGTAAACTAATAGTTAAAAAATGTATTAAAAGTCAAGTTAAACATTGTTATAAAAAAAAATTCTGTTATTTAACCACTTGTCATTTGACATCTGTCAAATTTGACTATTGGTCACTTTAACTACAAATACATAATATTTTCATATGTATGTAATGTCATTTTTTAGGTTTCCGTAGTCCTGAACCCTTATAGTTTCGACATGTCTGTCTGTCTGTCCGAGGTTTCGCTTGGAAACTATTGGTACTGGGGAGCTGTAATTTTGTGAAGGTATTTATATTAATCACGCCGACAAAACGGTAAAATAAAATGTTCATAAAAAAATCTAGGGTAGCTCCCCTGCATGTTAAGTGGGTATGATTTTTTTCAAGGAAAACTATAACGGTTAAGATACATTACTTAGTTTAAGAGTAATAGTCATTTGACTCATGTATTATACAATTTCTTAAGCAGTAAAAATTCCTTAGAAGAAAATATGAAAAGTGACTTTAGATGAAGTAATTGCTTGCTTCTGAAATAGGTATATTGTGGTAACGACAGACAACTACGGAACCCTACACTGCGCGTGGCACGACACGCACTTAATTTTTTACGCAATAGCGATGCCGATGACGTTTTTTTTAATTTCGAATTTTCTTAATTTCGACATTTATTCTGCATCTTTAGTGTTCACAAATGCAGATGGAGGCATTTTTAGTTTAATTTGATTAGACGGTTTAGAATAAATTGTCATTATCATTATATGTTGTTGCAAAATAAAAGTATACATGTTCGATGCACTTAGCACATTTTTTCATACTTATTAAGCTTCTTGATTTGCAAAAAACATTAGAATTTAATAATTCAAGCTGTAAGCTGGCTCAGTGTTGGGGTTGGCCACCCAGTCTACTAATAGTTGTAGTTTAAATGGGTATTTATTAAGAAACTCGTACCAGAAAGAGTTATCGTTCGATTGTGGTGATGCTAACAACGTATTTTGATTGGTAATGTTTGCGATTGGGGCTGACGGGGCCGCCGTTAAAATTGGATAAGATGGTTGTGGGTACGTTATTCAATCTATTAATACAATATAGAGATTCGCGAGAATGCTCATTTGATCGAAAAGAGTGTTAAAGCTATCAGAATCCCACGTACCTCGTTTCATCCGTTTTGAATCTCGCCGGGGTCCGAGTTTCTCCGGTATCCGACGCTCTGGGTCCACCTGCTCGTCGTCCGGAAGACACTCGTCCCCTTTTGCGCCAACCACCATCACGTACATGTCGTTCGTGGTCACACACGCGCGGTCAATTGCACTTTTTAATTTTAAACTTAGTATAAGAACCTTGAGAAATAAATTATTTCAGTAAAAATCTGAGCAGAGTTTCTGCTTACGATGTTGCTAGTTTGGAAGTTAAAGACGCTATGAAGAACTCCGAGCAAGCTCGCCCCCAGGTGACTAAAATGGCGGCAAACGGAAGTAAGTCAAATCAATTCCTATTAAATAATTGCGGAAATGACGTCATTTAAGGTATAAAAAGGTAAAAAACTACACCGGAAGTAGACGCATCTCTCACCAGATGCTGTGCATCGTCACATGCCGAATAATGGCCGATTTTAGGCATCATAGTGAATTTAAAAAAAATCTCAAAACCTATCGAGTACGGTATCAAAATAAAGGGTTTCATTGTATAACTAGCATTTTTTTTATTTATTACTATTATTACAACTGTGACAGTAAAACTACACGTACGCGCAAAAATTTAATGTTAACTTCATAGGTATTTCGTAAATTATAAAATGCATACTTACTCATGTCTAATATCAACAGAAAGATTAAGTAATATCACAAAGATTGGGACAAACTTGAGCTTCACTGGTTGGGTTTTTATTGGCGGTCAAGCTGAAGATCCTGGCTACACAGGAGTTGCAGCGGTGGGAACGAGAGGTGGGAACGGGAGGTGGGAACAGTCTATTACTTTTATTACTCACGAGAACTTTTTCTTCTTCTTCACATTCTCCACCGAGCTGGAGGTTTCTTCTGTCTCATCCGAATCTGTGTACATGTATGGCAGTTTACCCATTTTGGATAATCGAATCAACTCTATGGATTGTATGGACCGGTGGTGAATTTGATGGTGTTGGTGGATTTTTGGTTTAAATATCGGGCAAAATCACATTTTGGTGGTCATTTTAGTTGGTTATGAGTTTTGACATTTTAATGGCAGCTGTCAGTGTGGTATAGATGACCCACGCTGAACTGTCCCGCCAAACTCAATGACAGGGGGGCGCTACCATCGTTCAACTATATGGTTTCCAACATGTCAAAAATCTGAATCAGCGATCCGGTATTGACGGTGGCGCCCCACTGTCAATGTCATCGACAGGACAGTCCAGTATTTTGGAACTATATAGGTTTTATGTGGAAAAATTTAGGTTTTTAATGTAAAGGATGTTGCACAATAGTTAAGATTTTACGGCCACATTATTTCTGTACCCCCAGTGAAAAGGGATCTAACTCGACTTAGATCAAAATTGACTTTATAACATAATGTGAATCTCTGAAAAATTAGCTATTTTTGTATCTAATCGGTATGTTTCTACGACGTATAGAAAAGAAAATAATTTTGTGCCAAATGATACAAGTAAGGCTTTGTGAACCAATTTTGAGTTTTCTTTCGTGTATATTGATACATGTCTACTTTTAACAAAGTGTACCGGAGGCTTCTTTCAATTTTTTATTGTGTCAAGAGGTACGACTCGTGTTACTACTTTTTACACGATTGAAGTTGTTCAGATTGAATTTGTGATTAACAATATAAGATGACTCATATTAATATACACAAAAAAAACTATGTATTGTTGGTTGGTGAAAAAGAATGTAACTTAATTTATATCACAAAAAGTAAAAGACAAATGATTATTTATTTTGTGTATAATGATTCAATTAGACTAATACCATTAACCACAAAAGTTTCGTACATGTGTAAAATGTTATCAGTTACTTATTCCTTTACAATCGCCACTTATATCACTTTACACATAATTATTAGGATACTTAGATCGCTATTATGTTAGTTAGATCAGTTTACACATTTTTTTTCTCATCACAAAATTGGTGTATATTGATATAAGTAGAAATTTTTGGACGATTTACCCTAAATAACCTGAAATAATGATTCCTCATAGTGTAATTACTAATGTTTGTTTTACAACTTTTTCTAAAATTAAAGAAACAAAAAAATATCAACAGAAATGGCGTAAAATGTATCACTTTACACTTGTTAGCGGGTGGTCAATTCAGTGTGGTGTAAAATGATTTATGTCCCATTACATCACTTTACACGAATGTAAAGTTGCCGTGCATGGCGATATAACTGGGTTTTTATTTAATTACGAAAAAACTACATGCTATATTTGCCAAACTGGCACACTGCCTAATTATATCTAACATTACCTTTCACCTAAAAAATATTTCACCAAGTTATCTCTAATAGCGACGAAGCAGGATTTTTTTTAACTTCAAATGCGATTTCCCAAAAATCACCATTTTCGACTTAACTCCGTTTTCACTGGGGGTACAGATTTGTTCGTGAGACGCGGATTGTTTTCCAATTTTACAGGGTTCCGTAACGCACATCCACTACAGGGGTCCGTACAAGAAAATTGCTACACAGCACGCAAAGATCTACTCAATTCATTCTCAATGATTACGATAGGTTTTGCTATTTAATCTAAGAAAATACCTTGTAATGGTGGTGAAAATACGTAATGAAAAACCATGCCGGAGATCCGCGTTCAATTTCCTTGGGATACATCGTCATTTATTTAAAACTCATAGCCACATTGGTTGCGCTTAAACAGTGCGCCATAATATTGTCTTCCAGTCAACCTTGGGGCGTTTGGGCTAAGCAGAAATGAGAGTTCGATCACTGTTCTTTTTATTTTAGGCTGTTAGCACCTAAATAGGTACTATGTTTTTTTTAATGTCCTTCTTTACTCCCATTCGTACTTATTACACTATTATTTTCCACTAGCGAGAATCAAACCCGTGACCAAGCTGACATATCCATTAATCCATTAGCAATGACGTAACACTTCCATCCTACCCTCAGTTATGGTTAATTTAGCTCCCAATCTACTAATCTATGGTAATAATAGTTCCCTTTAAAGGGTTTGATTAAGTTTCCAAGAAAGGGTATACCATTCGCATTGCTATTGTTTTAGATCCCACTAAGTTTGCTGATCGGATCCCTGATAAGTATACCTATTATTATCTATTATAGGAAGTTGATATGCTTTTAAAACTATTCTTGTAATAATAAGAAAGTTTTTACTATGGATAAAGAAGGATTTAAGTAAACAGATAATTACATTAAGGTAGTAAAAAAACTTTTACTTTAAAAATGTATGTAGAATCAGTCTGAAATAAACGGCCGCTTGGTTAGATGTTATCAAAGCACTATATGTATACCTACACAGTACTAAATCTTTTTTTTTTATCGGCCCTGTCCCCTGTTAATATAGCTAAAGATTGTAGGTATTGTAAAAGAGTTTTGTATAATTAACTATGTTTTCTTTTTTAATATCCTTCATTGTACACTGAACGCATAATTTTATTCAAAACCGCTTGTCTGTATACTGCTTAAAAGTTTAGAAATCTTTGAGTTTCAACAAAAGAGTTTGATTGCCCACTAAAAATTAAATCCACGTTCAGAAATTCCTAACTACGTTCAGGAAACAAATAAAACGCAACAATAGCACATAATAAAATAAACATAAAGTCCCTTTTCCCGCCGGAATGATTGCGGCCAAATTAAAGAACACCTCTTTTGAATTCATAATGGCCGCGTTCCTTTTTCAAATTTAATTTGACAGCGCGGTCCGAATCGCGCCTAATTCGTAATTAACCAGTATTCATAAAATAAATGTTGAATGCGATTGATTTGAGAAGTTTACAGAAGGGTTTTAAAACAATGGAGATTTTTTTTTGCGTAATTCTATCCTTAATTTTATTGGATTAAGACAAGGCTTTTTAAATCGTAAAAGCACCGTGTAGGTACGTTTGTAATTTTTGTTTTTGCAGATATTGTTTTCGGTCTGCAGTTTTTTATTTTTTTATTTCCAAATAGGTTTTAGCTAAAAGTTTAATTTAAACATGGCTGAAAGTTTCCCACCCGAAAGCCAAGAAAAAGAAAGTTTCTCGCGTCTGAAGTAAAACCTCAATATTTTTATCATGGCTTTACTGTTAATAACTTCCCAACACATTAACTTTGTTTGCCAGCCTAATCCATGATACACGGCCCACAGCCGCCATTATAAAAAGATTACCCGAGTAAGGGCTAATTTTATTAATTTATAATGCATAACACATTACCACCGCACTTTGTTTCTTAGTATAATAATATGTTTTTGTGTAGTGTAATTAGGGGTTTGGTTGAAAGGGCAAGGTTACACTGTACTTATTCCGTAGTCTGGAAAATTAGATTTTAATAGAAAACACACCAGCACATCAGACTATAAGCTTAGACTAAATTATAATAAACAACTTGAAAAAATCGTACTGCCTAAGGCGGGAATCGAACTCACGACCTTTCGCTTGCCGGACGACTGCTCTTCCATCTTAAACTATGTCTTTTTATTTAAGCTTTAATACCATATAATAGGTAAACGAGGCGAACTTTATGCCATTGGGAATTCTCTGCCAATTGACCTTTGGCCTAAGCAAAAAAAATCGTTTGGCAATGAATTGAAAGCAAAAATTTAGTTGTTTTTGCAAATAGAGTCTTACTATTAACGTAACATAATTTAAAACAAAAGTCTTTGTGATCTTATTTCGTCTGTAAGAAGTTTTTTTATATTTTTGGCGGCACTCCTATCTTTCCCTTACAAACTACCTACCTCCTAAAGGGGGAAAATTGGAATTTTAGTTCCTTAACACGACGTCTTTTGTATCAAAGGGCTTAGTGTGAGTTTACACCAAACGTCGTCACTAGTGAGCGCGTAAAAAGTGTCAACGTTTGATGCAAACTCACACTAAGCCCCCAGATTGTGCTGTATGACTGAATTTAATAAATAAATAATAATAAATAATAAATTCATTTATTATTTCCCACAACCAAAATTTAAAATTTACAATTAAAATTAAAACTAGAGTAAATTAAATACAGGAAACAAAAGGCCATGAGGTTCAGCTCAAGCTGCCTCGAGAGCAAGTCCCGGGCTGCGCTGTTTTTCAACCTTGCCCAGCTCTCTGAAGGTGACAGTTGGAGCAATTCGAAATGGTGCTAGCTGACATAAAAACTATGCATTACTGTTACCGTGTTTGCCTGTGTGTGTGTGTTTGTGTGTGTGTGTGTGTGTGTGTGTGTGTGTGTGTGTGTGTGTGTGTGTGTGTGTGTGTTTTACATTTAATTTACAAGAACATTCCTAACTTTCAAGATCTTGTAACTGAACACTGGCAAGTTTGAGTTTTATCTGTGAATTGGTTGTAACTTGTTAGAACAAAGACAGTCTAGTTAACTAATTTCAGTTAATCTCGAGGGCTAAAACCGATTGTTTCAATTTAGAGTTAGGTAGACGTGAAACTTGATATCTAAATGTTTTCAAAGAACTTCAGACTATCTGTTAGAGCTGCTTTAGAAAGACCTAAATAAGATATTTTTGTTAAAAAATGCTCTATTGCTGTGAATGCCTAAAGTGTGGTTTGTATTCATTACTAGATTAAACACTGGTAGAAGATCATTGTGAGATTTTTTGTCGATTGGTACCTACAGAGTTGGCTTATCGAACCCTCCAAAAAATGGACGAAATCATATTTCTCTTTTGTTAAAAGTTATTTCACTTGTTTTATTTCCAGGAATCGTGTCCATGCCATCGAGAAAACATGGAATTCCTTATTCATTCGAATTCCGTCCACTGCTGGACAATTCTTGTTATTCCTTTATAATATGAAACCTTAACAAACAAACGGGTATGAAAAGACTTCAAATGAAATAAAAGAAAATACTACCATTCATTTTATATTGGACATTCCAGTCCAGCACTGAGAATGCTTGTCAAATGCATTTTATTGTATCTGACTGACGTCATGGCACGTCTGGCATACCCCAGAACAAACAAAAACTAACCAATCCGGGAAGTCAGTCGTACGTCCACTTTGTACCGGAGAAAGCCGGGCATAACCGGTTTAGTCCGGTTTGCGCCGGTCAGCCAGTCTAGATTAAATTTTGCGAGCTGGCTAGATTAATGCCTTGGTCAAACGTACAGATTTATGACTGTGTATTCAACTGACGATTTGAGCAGTAAATAGTAATTTTGGGGACTGATCGAGCAAATCCCTGGACAAAGTGACATAATGAAAGTTTTAATACCGAAATCGCTTCGTGTGGCTTTCTTTGTTCGTTAACAACTTCGAAATTTGATCTGTCACGAATAATTTTGTCTAGAAAGGGAGTATGTGTGCCTTTAATAGACCCTGAAATCGATTTCCGGTTAGTTACTGAATGAAAGTGAGGAAATCTTTATTTGGCACGAGCTGACAGACCTTTATTAACAACTTTTACTAATAGTATTTATTTTCCATTTTTATATAAGTTTTATGTAAGGTTTTGAAACCAAGTTCAGATAAGTACAATATGGTGTTAGTAAATTTTTCTTTTCAAATACACACATAGTATAAATCTTGAGATAGGTTATAATAACAAATAGATATTTCCACTCCTGAATGAAAAAAGGAAATCTGACTCGTGAAGGATTTGAACCTCCACCCTCCGAAGGATATGTTCAGTATCTCAGCTATTCGGGACTATTCCCACCTCTCGTTCCCACCACTGCAACTCCTGTGTAGCCAGGATCTACAGCTTGACCGCCACAAAAACCCAACCAATGAAGGTCAAGTTTGTCCCGGGGGAAAGGTAAACTGTCATTGGACCCGCAACGAAATTAATCAAAAGTATCTCAGCTAGTGGGTAAAAAGGGAATACCGATTCCTCGTTTCAGTATAAGCTAAGTTCTTTATTTCATAGTTATTTCAGTTTTTAATAATAGACACCAGAATGATTGTAATAGACAGTGATGTTATTGCTCAGTTTGTGCAAATTGTCTAGCCTCCCCCTAGGCGAGGAGCTAGGATCCAGACTAGATTGAATCTAGGCAGCGATTACCTAGGACAGTGCGCCGAATTAGTTCCGGATCAGGGGGAACTAGACTCCTGTACCGTGCGCATATTACACCGTACACGTAAACAATACGAAATATTGGAATTAGCTAGGTTTTGCCTACGGATTTGGTTGATTTCGTGGAATTTATTCTGAGTTGCACCACCTTATTTTAACCATGACTACGAGTATATTATAACCATAGCCGGTGATTTTGTATGGAGTTTGACAGAATTTTGAAGTTTGTTATAGTTAAAGTAAAAAAGAGCAACCCAGCCTTAACTTTTGGCAGTTTTGTCTATGTGGATTAAAGTAGTCGTAGGTACTGCGTCGTACAGTTCAGTTTACTTTTTCTTTCAGGATTGGTTGACATTTTCATGAGTTTTTTTTTTGTTACGCCTTTCAACCTATTACTTCTGTATGAGGAAACTGATCCATAGATTTCGTGTTATGACGGGTAAGTAGTAATAGAAAGAAAGAAAGAATAATAATTTATTAGTTTAATTTTTTTTTATGCATAACAAGGCAGGTATTTGACCACAATCGCACCTGATGACCAGATATTTGACGGAATAAGTATATGACTTCACTTTTTGGCTCAAAGAAATTCAAAACCAGATTTCATGTTTTAATACTTGTTTTGTTTATTAATTGGGTTTTGTTGTTTTTTGTTTGTAATGTTTGTTGTAATTTGAAATCATTGATTAATTAACCGACTGCGCCAAAAGGAGGGTTATTATAAGGTACGTGATGTGCATGGCAAGAAAAACATTCGTACAAACAACCTAAACTTAGAACGAGCTGAAACCATAAAAACTCGTTAAAGTAACCTCTACCCCAGTTATTTCACTTAAACCGTTACATTCGTCTTGGCAGAACGTCCGGCGCAATTGGTATTTATGTAGCGGACTGTACATTACGCGATTACGCGCATCTGAATCAATCTTCATTGCCTACCCTACGGTGGAATGAACACAGCTCATTCATTATAAACCAATTTTGTTTCACATGTGAAGCGTGGAGCTAAGTTATTGATACTTGAGGTCATCACCATCATCAACCAGCGTCTTTAATGGCCTTCCCCACTGTGGGCCACGGTATAATATGCTGAGTGGAGTCCCATTGCGATTGGCATCGCTGTTGCGACAGGATAGCACTGCTCAGTTCACTTTTTATTTCCTTGTAATATTTATGTGCTATTTCTGTCTTTTTTTTCCGTATACGTTCTCTGTCCTTAACTGTACGAAGTACAGTGCATTCAACTCGCCCGTAAGCGCGCGGTCAGCATTTACCAATCTGACCCAATTTTAACCTTTTCATTATTTTAATATCTTTAAGTTAGTTCGCGTTCGGTTACCATCGCCGCGTGTACTCAGCATACCATTTAACCATGTTTAACCATTTTACGAATATACCAAGTTTAACCAATTTTGACGTTTTATATTATTTCATACTTATTAATTTGTCGGACTTACACCCGACATTAACTAAGTGATGTTCATCGTAATAAATGTTTCTTTCTTTCAACTTATTAAGTCTTCACTGCAGAAACACGACTCTGTCTCATCATCATCATCATTTCAGCCACAGGACGTCCACTGCTGAACATAGGCCTCCCCCAATGATTTCAATCGCCCGGTTGGCAGCGGCCTGCATCCAGCGTCTTCCTGCTGCCTTTATAAGGTCGTTGGTCCACCTTGTCAGTGGACGTCTCACGATGCGATTTCCACACACCCCGACACTCTAGGTAACTAACACTTAACAGGCTATCGGGAACTTTGCCAGGGGTAAAACTTGAATGTAGTCGTACTCGTAAATACCAAGACTAGCGGCCGCCCGCGACTTCGTACGCGTGGATCCCGTTTTACCCCTTAGGAGTTGAGTTTCGTAAAATCCTTTCTTAGCGGATGCCTACGTCATAACATCTACCTGCATATCAAAATTCAGCCCGGTCCGTCCAGTGGTTTGGGCTGTGCGTTGATAGATCACTATGTCGTTCATATATTATGATGCGGGCTGCGTTCACTTTGGCTTGATCGCTCCCAACAGAACACATCCAGTGTTGCAAATCCTTAATTAAGTGCTTATTATAAAAACATATTGTATCTTTTTACACACTAATAGTTCGTGCTAATACTAATGAATCGTATTTAATCAGTTTTCCGACCAAAATGCTTCCACCGTTTTCCCAATCAAAACACATTGACCATTGAGGTCACCATTAAAAGAAAAAACACCTTTCCAATAAGAAAAAGAAGGAAATAGCGCTAATTTTGCTAATTAACTGGCGCTTTATTTGCTGACAGTACCTTCGTCAATCACACATCGACCGGGCGAGTCAATCTGAATCTGAATGTAGGTAGGGAAAGTAGTACGAGTTGATCCCCTGGGGTAAGATGATCTTTCGCGATTGTGCTGAAACCACTAACGTCATTTAGTTTCTTTCACTGGTAAAACATAGCTCTGGACACATCCCCGCCTCAGTCAAATCGTAATGGTGGCATGAGCGATACATCGAATTTGACGAGAAAAAAGAAAAAGTGTGTACTTCTGATCTAAAATAGGCATGACTTTGAGCTTATGTTACTTTTATTCAAACAATGTTAAATGTAATTACTGTTGTCGTTAGGCTTTCTATTATGTTAAATTTTAATATTTTGGCCATAAAAAAGTAGCCGCGTACTTGTAGATTATTTTAGCAAATATTTAACAAAAAGTGGGACTTGGGTCAAGATGATCCCTTCCTATATGTACGAGATGATCCCTGGGAATTGAAACAAAAAAGTCAATGGAGTAGGTAAAGGGAAGTGAAATAAAAGAAAGAGAACTTCATATTCATATAACTCACCTGAGTCTGAAGGAGATGATATTGAGTGGCTGTACTGAACAGAAAAGTTTTCAAGCGATACCAAGGGTGAAGGATGGATAAAATGTTATGCATGTGGAAAATGGGGCCATAAAGCATGTGCTGGGGTAGAGGGTGATGAAGCAGGTGAATTTATTTGTGATATATTCAACACAGCTCCAGCCAAAAAGCGTTTCAATTATTTAAACGCTTTTTAGCAGGTACTAAGAAAGAATCAGTTATTTTCGTTATTTAATTCGTAAATGTTTTTCTTTTCTAACTTTTTAACGATTTGTTCGCATAATTAGGTACTCCGAAAGGAGTATAACCAGAATTGAATAGATCATAGAATAGAATCATAGGGATCATCTTACCCCTACCTGGGGATCATCTTACCCACAGGGGTGTACAAGATGATCACTTTGTAAGGTTTTGCAAAAAATGAAATATTTTAATGAAACCTCAATTAATTTATGGTTTTGAGTATGAGGAAAGTTGGATAGATAAATATACTAGTAGTAATCGTCTTTATTTTTGGTTTACCTTGAAAAATATGTATTTTACAGCGATTCCCGCTTAAGGGGATCATCTCGTACTACTTTCCCTATCTACCCTCTATCTATCTATCTAGGTATCTACATATCTGTTGCCCTGTTGCAGAGTGAGAGATTTATGTGGACTGTAGAGTGTAGACCATTGGGGAAAGTTACATCGTGCATCCAGATTATACTGTAACATTATTTTCAAGACGAGAGTGAATAGGCACTTACAGGGCAGAATTATGTACGTACCATCCTAGACTGCATCCCACTTAAAACCAGGTGCGATTGTGGTCAAATACCTGTCTTGTTATGCATAAAAAAACATGGTGGTGATATCAATTTGTAAATCATAACGATTAAAATTGCCTAAACAGGCGCTAAAAGTCTCAAATCTAGACTAAATTTCCAATTATTCGGTCCCGACTGTAGCAAAGAATACAAAATTCTAAACTAACTGGACTGTATCGGGTCCCGACTGTTGCTAAGAATACAAAATTCTAAACTAAGTAAGTACCTACCTACCTGGACTGTATTTTTGTTTTCAGTTTTTTAATGTTAGTTTTTTGCGCAGCAGTTCAGTTCACTTGGAAGATTTTGTTTTTACAAGTACATATATTTACTTGCAATAGAAAAAGTTGAAGTTGAATACACAAAATTGTGAGAGAACTACTAAACTTCTAAATAAGAAAGCAGAGATTATCAACATAGGTACCAAAGTGAGTGAAGTGAGTTTAACCACAGAATAATAATAAGTGTATTTTTTAGTGTTAAACACTAAAAAATTCAAAAAATTGCAATGTGCAGCGCAGTGTAACCCTTTTATTCTAAATAAAATATAAACCCTGGCTAATAGTACCCCTATTTTAATTCAGTATACCTGTCACTGTCCCTCGTGCCCACAACTCGCCACGAGTGAAAGTGACAAAACACGGAAAAGCGTAACCCAGTTGGTGCAAATTCGATAAAATATTTCGCTAGTTACAGTAACGTTCCGCGTCGAATTAGCGTCCGATCCGACATCGATTGGTTGATTGGCGTGATAAAGCTATTTGCATCGATTCTAGTGGTAAAGCTTGTGAGTGGTTTGAAGGGTGTGGTTTTGAAATGTACTTATCATTTCATGGCCGTTTGGTTTCATGGCCCACAAGGTGGACCGACGACATCATAAAGGTAGCAGGAAAGCGCTGGACGCAGGCCGCTACCAACCGGGTAACATGGAAAGCATTGGGGGAGGCCTATGTTCAGCAGTGGACGTCCTATGATGACGATAATGATGATGATTGGACGTTTCACGTACCAAATAGGTAAGTTTCTGAATGTAGACTACTTTTTACCTGCACAGACACAGGTAGGTAATTATCAAGGCAGCAGGAAGGCGCTGGATGCAGGCCGCTACCCACCGGGCGATGTAGAAAATGATTGGGGGAGGCCTATGTTCAGCAGTGGACGTCCTGTCCTGGCTTTATAAAAAAATGGCAAGTCTTCAAGCGGCCGATAAAGTAGCAGACACACTTGCGTTCCAAACGAAACTTCCTCAAAGGGGCGATCAAACTTCGAACAACGTTCTAATTAAAACAAAATCTTTTTATACAACTTGTAACTCCTTCCTTAACTTGGGGACGGGGCTTTGTCTTCGTTGAATATCTGTTAGGATTGATTATCTTTTTAAAACATTTCTACGGCAAGGCTTTTGTTTAGCTTAGTAAAATTGGTTTACAAATTTTACAATCCCTCCCAACAACTTATACATACACCCTAGTTGAACTCTGGCTTAAATAAACATTTAAGTATGGAAATGTCATTTTAATCCAAGGTTCATAAGAGGGATAAAGTAAACAATGATTCAGTGCAGTCCGCGTCAAATATATAGGTGTATATAGTTAGTTGATGATCGTGACACCGAAAGTGGCCAAAAACTTAACAACACAACCTTAATCCAGTGTACGAGTAATAAAGACGTGTTGCGACCTTGTAATGTAGTCCGGGAGCCCGTTCCAAAATTACTTTAGGCGTCATAATCGGAAAAGTCTGCAGCACCTAAAATTAACTGGAAGTTTGAGTGGATCTTTCACTTTTACCAAAACAAACAAATAAAGAATAAATAATGTAGGTATATTGCGGAATATTATCCGCTCTGCAAACCACTTAGTGAGACGGTCGTCAAAATTACCTTTTAAAATTATTCTTGTCGTGTCGACAACAAACCTACACAATGTCAGCCCTAAACAGCTACAAAGAGTGGCATTGTCAGTAGCATTCATTAAATCTTTCTGCGTGCAGTTGTTTGGGCACACATCATGATTGTGCTTCATCAGTCGAGCCTTTTAAAATTAAAAAATGCGCTTTATAGTTCAGTAAAGAACAAAGACTATTAAATAACTTTGTCAACTGAGATTCAATCTAAATAACAAGTTCATCACTGAGCTATTCCCAGCTCCCTCTAACCACTCCGTTAGAACAATTACATAGCGATTGCTCAGATTCCAGTAGATCCTTTGTGCTGGGGTCTTGTTCCTTAGAAAATGCAAATTGGATTAGATGGATGCGTTGGATACTTATTAGATAGTTCCAAGAATTCTGTACTTCACAAATAGACTTTAAATTATCTTTTAAAAGGCTTTATCTAGTGTAATAACAGTTACAGACACATATTATAAGATGTTTGTCAAGATTTTTTTTTCAAATGTTTTGGAAGTTAGCATTTCGATGGTCGGTTGATCCGATCTTAAGCCTATTGCTCTAATAAATCTCTATACGGAAGATCTGCGATGACATTTACTCATGTCAATAGTGGCAAAGACATTATAGCCTACCAGAAGAAAAGTATGCAAAAGATCTGCTACATCGGAAGTAGGACTCCCGGACTAATAAAAACCATTAATTAAAAACCTCAACTTCGTTTTCTAAATTCTCGCTGCACTTGGATTTACAACCTCCCGCTAACCGGCCGCTATAATACGTGAGTCAATAAATAACCCGTCAAGTCTCATTGGATTTATTTCGGTGCGGGCCTCAGAGACCCCGATACGTCTTGCCGGCCCCCGCAAATCAGCGAATGGCCAGGCCTTAAGGACCCCACGTAGGGTTATCAGAGAAAAGAACGGCAGGTAACTTCAGAAAATAATGGGCTTTCGAAATCACGAATATCTCATATTTAAACAAAGTTAGTTTCATGATTCAAAGTTAGTGATAACAGTGAAGTGTTGTTGTGAATAAATTAATGAGATTACATTAAGAAATTTAATAGCCAGAACATAGCGATCACTTAAACCAGACCCAGGCTTTAAGAGACACCCTAAGGGGGCGTCCATTAATTACGTGAGACAATTTTGGTAATTTTTCAACCCCCCCACCCCCCTTGGTGAGATTTGGTGAGATTTTTCCGGACCCCCTCCCCCTCCCCACAATCTCACAAGTTGGTTCGAAGCCTCCCGAATACGTTATGGCCTCATACTGAGCAGATACCAATTTGGTACAAATAATTCTTTTTTTTGCTCTTTATGTTTATAGCCTATCGAATAAATACCTATATGTATGTTTTCTTTCTTTCTTTGAGTATCCTACCAAATAAATAAGAAGGTTGGCCGTAGTAAGGACAATCTGGTCAGGTGGGGATTCTTGGATGGCTTAAACATGGAGTGCAGGTGCGGTTTTGTTCCCCAGTCGATGAAGCACCTGATGTCGTGCCCTGAGTGCCCAAGCAACTGCACTCAGGAGGATTTGATGAGTGCTGCTGAGAACGCCACTCTTGTGGCGGAGTTTTGGGCTGACACTGTGTAGGTTTGTTGTCGACACGAAAAGAAGAAGAATAATATGTAGGTCATTTAGGTCCTACTTATTCTTCAACTGGGACTCAAATCCAGAATCTCCGAGTCGAGAAAGACACCAGACCACACTGATGAACACGGTTAGGTAATATCCGAAGAATTGTGTCATCTTAGCCTGTGAGACCCAATGGTCATCTGATCTGAGACCGCGGTAACAATTTGATTTCTATTGTCTCGATTAGCTGTACTTGAAGGACAACTTTGCTCTTATTAACTGACAACGCACAGCCTAAACGGCTAAACGTAGGCACTTGAAATTTGGAAGGGACGTAGCTTAGGTACCGTCAAGGTGCACTAAGAAAGGAATTCCCGAAATTTCCGCGGAAACGGGAAATAGCGGGAAAATCCTTTTGTATGAAAAATCTAAATCGCTTAAGTTAGAACGCTTGAAATTTGGCATGCAGGTACCTTAGTAAACTTAAAGCTTAGTTACAACAGGATATTGCAAAATTCCCACGGGAACGGGAGTTAACGGGAAAAAACATTTCTATGAAAAAATCTAAACCGCGTAAGATAGATGAAGGGGGTAAAACGGGATCCACGCGTACGAAGTCGCGGGCGGCCGCTAGTTAGGTATACTATTTTTGTAGACCATACCCTACGGGGTGCCCTTAAGAGTGTTGAGAATTCGATATAACGCAGGTTAAATGTATTGGCGTGACCATCGAGGGTGGTGGTTAAATATTAATGTGCAGTAGATTTAACGACGAATTTTCAATGTAATTTATTAAAAAGTAGAAGTTTTCCTCGATTGGCTTCGAGGGGAGGTCAATAATGCTACGAAAATATGGGTAGGGAAAAAGTTTATTTTTTTAATAAAAAAAATATATAAAAAGGTTACTAACTCTCGTGGAATCTTATATGGCCGCTGAGACCGCGGTATCAATAAATTGATGTCTATATTGAGTATTTGGAGGGCTGTGGCCTAATTTTGATTTCTCACAAGGGGATTTTTTTTCTTTCACCTTTTTAGAACCACAATAGACTAAAACTAATTTGTAGAATTCTTGTGTTGGCTATAACCTAAATGTAATGATCGGTAAAGGTCGCGGGAAGTACCTACCTGCCTGGATGCGGGCAGCGCAGGACCGATTGTTATGGAAAGCCTTGGGGGAGGCCTTTGTCCAGCAGTGGACGTCATTTGGCTGAATGATGACGATGCAACTTTTGTTTAGCTAAATAACTGATAAGTTAGTAGAATTTATTCACAAAACAGCTGCTGATATTGCTAACATTAAAGTCTAGACAATGTGGAATGGAAAAATGTCTGGAATGTTTTACGACCGTCCAAAATACATTGCTATGGCAATAAGAGGGCACGTGGACAGGTTTAAGATATGCAAAATGGCTGTAACGCGTGTGAGGGGAATGCCGATATGAGATAAGGAGAGCTGCACATTTGAGACAAAACATTTATCTAAAAAACAAATAGGTACTTAAACATAATATAAATTTTCATGGACATTCTTGCAGTGCATACTAAACAAAGATTTACATAGACATACACAGACTAGATATTACACAGTCTCAAACTAAGCAAAGCTTTTACTACCTATGTAACAAGCAATTTCAGTTCAATTTCTAATTCTAGAGATTTTTAATGATGGAAAGTTATAATCAGACTGGAACTCAACCACAGGAGAACTGGCTATCTTACCTCCCGCTGCTCCAATACAAGAATGCTGTTATAGCGATTTGCTTAGGACATTGGTAGCTTGCCCAAAGATCTTAGGACAAGATCTACCACCAAGAATAACAATTTCTTTTGTTACAAAGCACTAACTAGTTCCAGGTTTAATATACGATATTTCAGTACATTATACAATTTGTTAGGGAACCGAGCTAACAATCTTTAAGGGCGTTTTTAATTTTATCGAAAAAAAACCCTTACTTATTCAATAAAATTTTAGATACATATTTTGCCTCAAGTGTGTGTGTGCCCTAAGCTCCGAGATCACAACTCGTCATAATATTCTTCCACGCAATAACGCACAGTATGCACGAAGGCAAATTGTTTGTTGTTTATTGAAATCGCTATCTACTTCTGTTTATTTCCACTTGACAAGTAAATCGTGGAAACGTAGGCAATATGCCTTCCTAAGTTATGATTTCGTTAACAATATAAGAAGTAAGTCATATTATTGGTTTACCTTACGCAATGTTGAAAATAAATAAGGCTCTTGAGCTGGTGAAAAAGCAATATTTCTTCATTTTCACAGGAAAATGGTGTAGGTACACTACATCTTTCTTATCAAGAAAAATATTACAGATACAAATACTTAATATTTTCCGTTTGTGACGTAGGTATTCCACTTTGAACACCCGTTGAAATAGTACCTAGCCTGTTCGACTTTGAGCACCTATCGATATATTGGACAGGTGCTCTAAGTGGAATTAAATTTTATTTTACGACGTACTTATTCCATTTAGAGCACCTACAGCACATCTGCCTAGTGCTGACTGCGAATTTTGTTAGACAAGACTAATAGGGTCTTTTGCTTGATTACTATAAACATTATTATGAATAGTAGGTAGTTTGTAATAGGTATTTATAGCGTCATTATAATTTAGATTCAAACAATTAAGCTTCTTTATTATTTAACTAAGTATTAATTACTATTTATCTTGGATGGCAAACAACGCAATTTGAAGAATGCTGTCTGCAAATACATCCAGAAAAAAGTGCACAGCTAAAAAATAGAAGATAAACCGTCAGTCGTCAGTGCAGACAACAGAACCGGTTAATGAGCGCCCGGATAATGGCGGCGATTAGCTGTTGCCCGGCATGCCCGGGTAATCCGGTCAGGTGACCAGCTTTCAAACAACCTCTGAAAGAAAGAATGAAAGAAAAAATATTTATTAGACAACTAATAAAAAAAAAGTACAAAAAACAACGAAAGGAAAAGAGAAAAAAAAAGTTGCCAAAGAGGTCACCCACCTCTGCCCTCGACTATTGTAGCTTACTTGAAAATTTGGCTTCCACCTTCGGCCTGATCATCACTTACCATCAGGTGAGATACAGGCCAAGAGCTTCCTCGTAGTGGATAAAAAAAATAGTTTTCCATTAACAAAGACCACGTAGCTACCTATGCCTAATTTTTTTCTGTACAGTTTGTTTTCCTTATTTTTTTCCATATTTCCATAGTTAGTCTGATACAGGGTGGAAATGAAACAAAAAATCTGCCGTTTTTGAGCTAGGTACCTAAATGGAGGAATTTAAAGAAAATTTATGTATTTAATCCCTACATTATTACCTAATTAAGACTAATCTGCTAATAATTAAAATTAAATAGCACCTAAAATTGTCCGTAATTTCCTTTACATTCTCATCTAGATAAGTACTAAATTGCTATTTAATGATAAAATTTCTGTCGCTACTGTTTAATTAAAAGCAGATGTCTTTGTGCCGTAGAAAAACTTCCATTCATATTTTTCAGGACTACAACTGTCCTAAAATCTACAATTTCCTTGTCACCCCACATTCCATCCCTTAGGAGAATCGTATTCATTTCCCAAACAATACATCGGCTAATGATGTTGACATTTCGTATTGACCCGACTGCAATATTGATTTATGCCTCAATCACTGTCTGCAATAATAGACTATGTAGGTCAGCCTTGAGATAACAATGGTCTGTTTACCTGACTAGTGTTTCTTAGGTTACTTACTTAATTTGTAGGAAATGCAATGTGAACTGATTCTACAGGTAAAGGACTGCTTTAACTGTTTTTTTTTTTTCAGTTATACGACACAGTCTTTATTTATCTTATATATAATTATGCGAGCAGCAACTTATGCCAACAGAGCCTAATGAAGAAAAACGGAGGACGGTTTTCTGAACGGGTTCTCAAAATAATCAAGACTAAGTATACTCGACAAATATTAGCTTGGTACTCCCACCTTGGACCAGGAGGCTTCTTTCGTTTATTCGTTTCAGCCAAATGACGTTCACTGCTGGACAAAGGCCTCCCCCAGGGATGTTTCCACAGCGATCCTACGCTGCCCGCATTCAGGTATTTCCCGCGACTTTCACCAAATCGTCGGCCCACCGAGTGGGAGGCCTGCCCACACTACGTCGTCTGTCTTAACCTAGCAGTAGCTAAATGAAAAAAAAGCAGGAGGGTTCTGCGGCATCGAATTTGGAACTTTTTGCACAAATTTCTGTTAATATTTTATTTATTTTTTTATTTTTACTGAACTTACGTTAAAAAGAGCCTAACGTTCAGAAACGTGGACTATTTGCCATTGGCTGAAATGTTGACGATTATTTATAATAAATAATGGCAGCTGCCGCCATTCCGAATTCTTGGACACCCCGTATATGGGTACCTATGGCACGTACGAGGCTGAAAGAGCCTCGTTCTCATTGGCAGTTTGCAGGGACATCTCAATAGGCGTACGATTGGGCGACGTTCAATGCTCGCCTCGAGCATGCGGGTAGTACGATACCGGCTGATGACATATCTGCCGACTGACTGGACCGTTGCTAGGGTTGGTACTTGGAAAATTATTAAATTATTTGTCGAATCGCACCGTAATGTCGCAGCGCCAATCTTAATTTTATGGATGTCGATTTGTGATATAGACAAGATAATAGGTGATATTTATACACCTACCTACAAATACATCATTATTTTATCTCGTTAACTCAAGAAATCTAAGTAATTTAAACTCGACACGAACAAATTACGCTTTCTACTTACCAATTTAATTTTACTAATGAAAATCTCTTTGAGCATAAAAAACAACTATGTACCTAACTACCTAATTTACTATCGTTGTTACAGCATAAATCATTGTGCCTTATTACGTTCATCAGACTCAGGTATCTGCCTACGTTTATTCATCTTTTTGTTGTAAAAAAATATTGGATCGAGAAAAAGATCAAGAAACTCGTTTACTGTGAAAGAAGACCCGTCTACCCGAAAAAAAAGCTTATTCTTACGAAAATTGTTTAATAAAAAGATTTCAACAAAACTTTGACAACCCTAAACCAGTTAGAAGCAGATTGGGGCAGGTTAATCCCTAATTCACAAGCTTCGTCGTGGCTAGCCAGTTATAGTACGTTGTATTGACCACGATAATAATGCGGGCCAGCGCAGGCTGCACCAGTCCGCTGTTTTGAATAACTTGACTTGGGGGCCGTCCATATATTACGTCATTCTAAATTAGGNATATACTCAACATCAAATAAACCGCACCTTCCGCGACGCGAACTTATTTTCTTCTGACACAATCATGGTGCCCCAACAATATTGGTGTTATTTGAAAGCCCAATAAATATCCTTAAAGAAAAACACATTTAATTTCTTAATAAATGATTAACATATACCATAAATCTGACTTGAAAAAATACCTCACTTTGGGCCCACCTATGGGATCAATTAGACCAATTTTTATGGTTATAAAACCAAATAATGATTTCACGTGTCCTCTTTAACAAATGGATAGCGATTAATCCCAACTTAACAGTTTTATAGCCATAAAAGTTGGCTCTAGCGTAACTACCTATTTTTTTAAGAAGTGACTCTGGATCCTTCTAAAGACACATTTTTGGGGTAAAAATCTTTCCTTTAATGAAATGAAGGTTAGAACTAGGCTTTTAAATGGTGCCAATATTGGTGGGAAGTGGGGATGCATACGTTTGAAAATGCTTGTCGCGGGAGGTGCGATTTATTTGATGTCGAGTGTAGTTTATTGTTTACGTACAAAAAGATTATTTCTAAAAAGAAATTTCTTCCAGCACACCTAGTAAGTGAGACTGCAAATGTGAGAGGCGGCTAAGGCGCGTACAATAATAAAATAACTCATAATAAACATACATAATGCAACATAGATGTACACAAATACAGTAATAACTACAGATAAAATACTCGAACAATAATCTATATACTTATAATAAATCTGTAGAGAGGTCAATTCTGTACATGAAATATATTTTCAAAATAACTATCAGGGGGTGATTAGTTATCGATACTGATGCCAAAAATGCAATCAGTAAAATTTTTGTCTGTCTGTCTGTCTGTAAGTTCCTTATAGAAACAAAAACTACTCGACGGATTTTAACGAAACTTGGTACAATTATCTTAATATCTTGGAAAATCCTTTTGTATGAAAAATCTAAACCGCTTAAGATAGACGCTTGAAATTTGGCATACAGGTACCTTAGTAAAATTGAAGCTTAGTTACAACAGGATATTGCAAAATTCCCACGGGAAAGGGAGTTAGCGGGAAAAAACATTTGTATGAAAAAATCTAAACCGCGTAAGATAGACGCTTGAAATTTGGCATGCAGGTACCTACCTTAGTAAACTTAAAGCTTAGTTACAACAGGATATTGTAAAATTCCCACGGGAGTTAGCGGGAAAAAACATTTGTATGAAGAAATCTAAACCGCGTAAAATAGATGAAGGGGGTAAAACGGGATCCACGCGTACGAAGTCGCGGGCGGCCGTTAGTATTACATATAATACTAGCTGCCCGCCCCGGCTTCGCCCGTGGTACTTACATGTATTATACATATAAACCTTCCTTAAGAATTACTCTATTAAAAAAAAAGGTGATTCTATAACCAAGTGTTTTAATTTTGTCAAACTGGTAATGACGTCAATTTTGGGAGAAGGGGGGGGGGGGTCTAAAATCTGAAAAAATCGATGACGTAATTTATGGACGGCCCCTTGGATGTTATATTTGGATTGAAGACTTCTGACTATTAGCCTAGGCGCAGACCACCGACTTTTAGTCGGCCGATAGTGGGGTCGGGCTGTTAATCAGATGGGTATGTATGAAAGTGCGCACATTACGAGTGCGATTTGGTATCGACCAATTCTTCATACAAATTAGAATCGGGCCCAACTATCGGCCAACTAAAAGTTGGTGGTCTGCGCTTAGGCTTAAACAGATTGATTGCTGACCAAAAGGCACTAAGGCTGAGTTGCACCACCTCACCTTTAACCGTAACTTACTTATCCGGTGTTATTGTACGGAGTTTTAGACTTTTGACATTTGTTAAAGTTAAAGTTAAGATAGTGCTAACCAGGGGTAGATATCATCAACTTATTGCAAGACGAATTTTTATTCCGAATACTGTCTTTATTTTTTAAAATATGGTGGTGGCTGGTGCTGAGAAGAAGCGGCGGAAGAAACTCGGTCACCTTTGTCTGCCTGTTTTTCAAATAATGTAAATCTAAAACTATGATAACTTAAAACATAGCTACTGATAGATGATTACTTAATGCACATCATAATGCCACTGATGCACAAACTGATGGCTAACGAAACTCGTGTCCGGGCCGTCCGGATTTGCATTAGCGTGATCTGGTCGTCCGGACAGCATCGGGACGTCATTATATTAATTATTACGAAACAAATGACGTCCACTGCTGGACAAAGGCCTCGCCCAAGGATTTCCACAACGAACGGTGACGGTATGGTACAAACGCCAGGACATTAGACTATAAAATACATTTTCGATATAAAATAGCCTTTATTTCCAACTGCATACGGTGCCTGAGTTTAACTTGATGATGCTGTAGTCTGTACATGAGCGATGAATGTTTTCTTCCGATGATAAAACGGGTGAGGTTAGTCCAGTGTAATACGTATTCCCACTTCTTAAAGTTCATTTTTCGTTCTATCTTCGTCGATTCGTAAGCTTGCTCATTTCGTGAATGAATCAACTGGCGTGTGACGTCATATTTCTGGACGCTAAGCCAGTTTTGGTCCGCGTCGAGCAAGACTCGTTAGCTCAGTAGGTTAGAGCGCCGATATAAGCTTTCACTTGACCATCGGAGGGCGGAGGTTCAAATCCTTCACGAGTCAAAGTAACCTTTTGGTATTTTTTTAAACGTTTCCCTTATAAAGTTGTTTGTAGTGTATCTTTATAAATAAAGCGATTTTAACTATCGCAAGGAGCATAATAATAATAATAAAACACAATTATAAACTTTATGTTTTTATTACTCGTTGTCGTTACTAATATTAAATAAAAATAAATCTATGATAAATATTAATATAAACCAGACAACACAAATTTTAGAAGTCAAAACAAAATTGTTGGATAGTCATAATTGGCCTACAAAAACTTACAAAAACATAGTGACTTACACAAACCTAAACAGATATTGTGCTGTTGTCTATCCATAAATAAATAAATAATAAATAAATAAAAATCAGGCATATAAATTCTATTTTCTGTTAGTGCATCACAAACTGATTTCTATATTTCAAAATAAATAATGGTCGCACAGTCGCGACAGCAATATAATTACGCACGAGCGATAAGGATGGGTAGCTTGGGATCATTGGACGAAATTCTACGTGCTCGACGGCCAGACTATAATTAGCTAAGGCCCGTATTACAGAAGGCAGCTCAAAATTTTATTCAATGTCAGTCATTTATTCTGCCTTGTGTTATTCTGTCTTGTGATGGCACTAAATATTTAAATTCAACCAATATAATATGATCCGTTCTGTAATAGGTACACGTACGTCTCATTTTAACCGACTTAACAAAAGGAGGAGGTTCTCAATTCAGTTCGTTTTTTTACTACAAATTAGAATAAAATTACAATAACTGTAAATGCATTTTGTTTACGTTATTTTACTCTACAGCTTTTGAAATATTCAGACGCCTTTCAACTCTTGCCACATAATAGTGCTTGTATTATCTAGTTATAATACTTATAATGAGTTCAAAACATTATCACATCGTACACACTTATCACTATTGTCATACACATTATATTTCCTACATCTCAAGCACTGGTTCGCATTACTTTCCTCTATTTCTATTAGCCAATTTTTCCCGCCATTTATAACCTGCAATTTGACTTTTGACAGCTCCAATATTTCGCTCAGCACACTGTCATTTGAGCCATCTGACACATTTAGTTCTTTTAACTTATTAAATAAGTTTGAATCTAATTTTATGGTCGCATTAAACTTCTTTAAATTTTCATTTTTTGTGATCACACAAATATCTTTTTTTATATCCAAAATTGTATCCATTAATGACGCATCAATATTTGTGGCTGGCAACATTGGGATATCTTTTGTGAAATAGAATGGATTTTTATACAGCGGATGGTATTGCCATGCTTCTTCTATCAGATGCGGCATAATCGGTCCTAGAGCTTTGGATATAGACGTCAAAATTGTGTGAACGACTAACTGTATTGAAATACGCTCATTGGATTCTTTGCTTGAACAGTATAGCCTATCTTTAATACAATGGCAATAAAGCCCAGATACTTTGTTACTAATAAAATAGAGTATACTTTGTGCTACAGAATTGTATCTAAAATTATTGTAATGCTCGTTAACTTGTTTTAAAAAATCATGAGTTTCGCGAACCATGTACTGATCGAAGTAGTTTAATTTTGGTCGTTGGCTAAAATGGTCTTTGTCCAAGTCCGTGACGATACCAAGGAGGTATTTGATGATGTTCCGCAGCCTGATGACTTCTGTCTGGCAGTCGTTTAAGAGTTTCTTGCTGATCACAATTTGAGAGTGCTGTGTCGAGTGACTGGCTACCCACCACCTAAAGGGAAAATAAAAATTACAGCATTGTAAATAATTGCCACGAAATTCCGATCGACCAGCAGATCAAGCGCCGCAAGTGGAACTGGATTGGCCACACTCTCCGAAGGGACCCCGATTACATCCCTAAGCAGGCTCTGGATTGGAACCCCCAAGGAAAACGCAAACGTGGTCGCCCCAAGCAAACTTGGCGGCGCACTGTAGCAGACGAGGCGAATAAAATCGGCAAGACCTGGAGCGAGATCAAACGCGAAGCTCAAGACCGAACGCGATGGAGGACTGTTGTGGACGCCCTCTGCCCCATCTAGGGGACATAGGACCTTAAGTCAGTAAGTCAAATAAATAAAAATTACCATTCTTTAGCAGTCGGGTTTCTCTCTCTCTCTTTCGATCCACCCCAGTCGGATTTAACTCTCGATTTCACTGATTTTTAAAATTTTATGATGCTAGTACATGACACGAGTTATACAATTTTTTTCGTTAGTTTCAGTCAAATGCCGTCCACTGCTGGACAAAGGCCTCCTCCAAGGATTTCCACAAAGACCGGTCACCTCCCGCGACCTTCACCAGTCTGTTTTACCCCTTTTACCCTTAAAATAGTGTTTTCTTACCTCAAGACATCGACTCCATAGGCCGGCTGATTGTTCTTATCCTTCCCTCCATGAATGATGGTCGCAGGTTCGATTATATTTCCAATTGATTTCGACATCTTGCGCTTTTTATCGTCTACTACGAAACCGTGCACGAATATTGACCTGGAAATAAAATGCAATGAGAACTTACTTATTTTGAAGTTGGTTAAAAATCAGTCGATTACATTATGAATCTTACAGCTGTCGTAATAAGGTTGAAACTTCTATGGAAAGAACCTTTTTAGTAAGCAATTAGGGACAGTCAGTGAATTCACAACCTAGTGTTGATTGTCTTGAATCTTAAATCTATTGTAATAAGGCCAAAACTTATACTTATATGGAGCCTCGCTTGTAAGTGCCATTTCAACAAGGACATTATTTTGGAAACAGCCTGTGAATTTATCTGTCTATCAAAATATGATTCTAACAACTGTCGGACTAAGGTTGAAACTTGTAAGGAGCCTCGCCAATATGTGAGTAATCGTAGTGTTAGGTGAGAGGCTCATTAGTTTATTGCATTATGAACCTTATACCTGTTGAAATTATGTTCAAAGTTACTTGTAAGAACCTCTTCAGTAAGAGCCAGAGAGACTAAAATTGAATCTTACAGCTATAGCAATAAGGTTAAAACTAACTTGTAAGGAGCCTCGCCGGTAAGGGCTAAGGAAGTCAGCAGGGCCGCTTGGAACCAGCCAGTGAGCTGGTCGTAGCCCTCGCAGTATAGCTGGGCCTTTACGCCGTTGAGGGCACTATGAACCTTACAGCTGTAGTAATAAGGTTGAAGCTTACTTGTCAGGCGCCAATCCGATATGTGCCACGTCCGAAAAGAAAGACGCTTGAATCACCAAGCGAGCTTATTATAAGTCACAATATGAATCTTACAGCTATAGCAATAAGGTTGATACTCACTTGTAAGGAGCCTCGCCAGTAAGGGCCAGGGAAGTCAGCAGGGCCGCTTGGAACCAGCCAGTGAGCTGGTCGTAGCCCTCGCAGTATAGCTGGGCCTTTACGCCGTTGAGGGCACTCCAGGATATGCCGGAATCGAACCAGATGTCCATGATGTCCTGAAGAAAGAAAGAAAGAAAGAAACATTTATTACGATGAACACCACTTAGTTAAGGACATAGAGCAGTGGTTCTGAACCGGTGGTCCGCGGACCACTGGTGGTCCCTAGAGGCATTCCAAGTGGTCCACGAAGACATCGTAATAAACAAGTGATGTGACGTGATGAGTCGAATCAACACAACTCAAACGGCGCACAGTGGACGAGAAATCGACCTCCCCTTTCATAGGATTTTGAAAAAAATATGTGGTCCCTGACAAGACAGAAAGGGTTATGCCCACTTAGTATGGGACCTTTGGCCTGAGGTGGACAGACATTACAGCATGTAATTTGTTATTTATTAAATAGTCTATACCAGTAAGAAACAGAATATAAATATCATTTTGTATCCAAGTCCTTAAAAAAATTTTTTTTGATTAAGACTAGAAAGGTTAGAAGCAAAATAAAACACCATTTTTTTTATTATTATTATTTTAATCTGACTCATGGGTTAATAAAATATTGTCTAGGAACTAGGCAGGTGGAAATACATGTTCCTGATACCTTGCCCAGCTCAAAAACCACAAAATTGTCATAACATGAGCACAGCAACCTACTGTTATTCGGCCAATATAAGGGCAAATGAATCCTCGTCCCATCATGTGTTTGTTGGGGCTCCACAGCATGTGTAGCAGCTCGATCAGCTCACTGCCACTTAAGGATGACATATTTGGTCAGATCCCCGCAGCTGAAACAAAGAAATTAATTATGGTATCATTCAAAATTCATTCTTTAAGATATTGTGATGTGATGTCAATTTTTATCTATCAGTAAGAAGTATTTGTATAGAAAAAAATATACACTTTGTTCAAATATACCAAGCCAATGTCTTTAATAAAATATAATGAAAATAATTATAAAAAAACTTACTTGACGAGGTGAAATATGTTCCATTATTACATTATTTTCGAATATGTGATTCTCTTTCCGTGTTAATATGCAGTCTATGGAACGTATTTGTAACAAAGACAATCCACGTTAACAGTGACCAGTGCTAGAGGTTGCTTCTTCATTTGAAATATTATTTGTCCTTGATTGGTGCAGAGCCACAGTCAAAAAAATAAAGATGTCAAAAGGGAAACTTATACAACACTCTTCTGCTTTTATTTTGGCAAAAACTTGGTTTTGAGAACTAAACAACACTCACGATGAAAAATACAAAACAAAGCGAATGACAGATAACAGCTGTGACAATATTTTCAGTGTTGCCATGCTAATAATGTGGTGATGAATAAAAATAATCGATATAAAAATCGATTGTATTTTTGATGACTCGAAATAAGGTGTATAATGAGGTGTGTGTGAAATAAGATTTCATTTAGTTATTTAAATATTTTTGGTAGTGTTATTAGAATATTAAAAAGGTTTTATAAATGTCATTTTAATGAATACGTATTTAAAAAAATAATAATTGTCATAGTCGAACAACAATCGATATGAATCGATTCTTACCGATAGGATTCATTTTGGCAACACTGAAATGAGTGATAAAGACAGGAAGTTGTAATTATCACATAAAGTACTATTTAAATTGGATTTTTATAAAGGCAAATTGATACAAAGTTACACTAAGTGAATACTTTAAAAATTAATTAAAAATTTTTGGCAAATTCATATTTTCATTAGCAGCTTGTCCACGCCAGGCCAGAAATGAACATTGTCCTTTGGTAAAATGGTCCCTCGTGACATAAAGGTTAAGAACCACTGACATAGAGCGTACAAAAAAAAGACAGAAATAGCACATAAATATTACAAGGAAATAAAAAGTGAACTGAGCAGTGCTATCCTGTCACAACAGCAATGCCCATCACAATAAAGAAAGAAAATACATTTATGTCATAATAATGATGAAATTGTTCATGTTTTAATAGCCTTTTTACCCCACAAAAACAATAAATAGATTAGCCTCTTAAAAATATTTAAAAAAGACTGCATTTGCGAACAGTAAGTTGTCTTGTTTTTATCTATTTACCTAGTTCATTTTTACGCAGTTGGGTTTTTTGTTTTTTCAATAATAATTTTATTTTAATCTTTTTAGTTAAGTACTATACATTTTTGTAAGCTACTTAAAAAACTCTTTATTTTGATACCCAACTCCATAGATTTTGAGAAAAATATTTTTTGTAAGACATTTTGACGTCTAAAATCCGCCATTTTGATTTTTTCAATTTTAATATAGCTAGTGTCACTCTCACGATTAAGACGAATCTAACGACACCTCTCACGCTAAAATCGGTCAAGCCGTTAAAAAGATATAAACAAGCCTTAGTGATCACAAATGCAGTCAGAGGTATCAAATACATATCACCAACAAAATAATTAGTCATTTATGCCTCCGACTGCATTTGTGAACACTAATTTACAGGTACAGACTCATGGCCAGTACGTTACTGCTCTTCATACAAAAATCCTAAATAATTGTTCATCAGTTCAGTAGCTTAAATTCGATTCGATGCTACACACGACACACCCAACACTAAAACCTTACCCACCTGTCCCTTGGTGAGGTCTTCAGGCCTCAACTGATGCTTCTCCAGTACATCATCAGGCACCAACTCGCGCACGTCGCAAGTCCACCACACGTTCCGACCTTTCTCGTCCATGAGAGCACACAGCTTGTCTATGACGCGCCTGGAAATGAAGGACTTTTATTAGATTTTACGATAATTTTATCTGCTTTCAGACAAATAAAGACATGCCAATCTATTCATATTGTTTTTATGCAGAGCATGTCTAAAGCCTGGTCCGTGAGCACGTAGAATTTTGTCCAATGACCCCAAGCTACCCATCCATCGCACACTCACTGCGGGCGCCCGTCGCACAGTCGCGACAGCAATATAATTACGCGCGAGCGATAAGGATGGGTAGCTTGGGGTCATTGGACAAAATTCTACGTGCTCACGAACTAGGCTTTAGTGCCTATTAGAGTGTTCAGGAAAGACGGAAGCAGGCAGAGAAATCCAGTCCCTAGCTGTTCGCATTACATGGCATATTGGTGGCTCTTCAAACTAACACGAAAATTGTAAAACAGCTGTTGAGTTTCTAAATAAATAAATAAGTAATTTCGGCAGAGTAGAATAGGACCACCACGCCCACTCATAGTGGATGTCGTAAGGAGCGACTAATTAATCATCATAAATATACATAAAATATACCTACTCTCAAAAAACAAATAAGGCTAGCTCTGAAATATCAATTACGAGTAATAGAAACAACCATAAACGATCTAATATAGATCTTGTCAAACTCGAAGACGCGCCCCACTAATTTTTGTTCGAGGGAAGCGCGGGGTGCGGGGAGTTTGATCCGAGCAATCCGAGCGTCATTATTGTAGTGTGCGTGTGCACTCATGGATAATTTAGCGTGTACCGATAACACTCAAACATTAGCGGAAGAATGGTGGGGCGCGTCTTCGTGGATGAAACGATCTATACCAGCCGAGCTAGGGTGCTCGCCACGATAACATTTATCTATGATTTTAAATGACAAACAAAATAAATAATGGGTTTATCAAGCATAATTGATAAATGCCTACAGATGACATTAAAAAGACTAAGAGTAGGCGCACACCGTTGATTTTTAGTTGGCCGATAGTTGTGCCCGAATTCAAATTGTATGAAGAATCGGCCAAATCGAATCGGCGTAGTGTGCGCACTCCCATACATGGCCCATACTGATCAACTGCCCGACTAAACTATCGGCCGACGAAAAATCAACGGTGTGCGCCTACTCTAAGTATACTCACTCGTCAACTATGACTTTGTCCCTTCCATACACGGCTGGTATCGGCACCCCCCACGCTCTCTGCCTGGATATGCACCAGTATGGCCTCTTCTCCAGCTGAGCACGGAACCCCTGGCGAGACTGGTCACTGGAGGACGGTGGAAGGATCTTCACCTTGTCTAGAGCGGCCTGGGAGGGACATAAGGTCTAAATTAGCTTGCAACAACCATTCAATCGACAGGTTGTACTGTACAGACTCGAGATTAGCTTCGGAACTATTCCCACCTTTCGTTCCCACCGCTGCAACTTCTGTGTAGCCAGGATCTACAGCTTGACCGCCAATAAAAACGCAACCAGTGAAGGATAAGATGTCCCGGGTGAAAGTTAAACTGTCATTGGACCCGCAACGAAATTAATCAGAAGAACATAGGAGGAGTTCGAAGTTAAGGTTCGACTTCCCTCCGTTGCAAAGCGGATGACAGGTGATAAACAAAGGTTTAGTAACCTTTATGAGAAGATTTGCACCACGGACAATAAAAATCAATTAAGGAGGACTATCTTATGAGCTATTAGCTACCTGCCAATAATATTATAATAGCTTGAAAGAATCACGAAATCATCATTAGTCCAGCTGCTGAGTGCAAAAGAGGCTGGAGGATCTTCACTTTGTCTAGAGCGGCCTGGGAGGGACATAAGGTCTAAATTAGCTTGCAACAACCATTCAATCAACAGGTTGTACTGTACAGACTCGAGCTGAGCACGGAACCCCTGGCGCGACTGGTCCCCGGAGGATGGTGGAAGGAATTTCACCTTGTCTAGAGCGGCCTGGCAGGGACATAAGGTCTATATTAGCTTGCAACAACCATTCAATCAACAGGTTGTACTGTACAGACTCGAGCTGAGCACGGAACCCCTGGCGCGACTGGTCCCCGGAGGATGGTGGAAGGAATTTCACCTTGTCTAGAGCGGCCTGGGAGTGACATAAGCACTATATTAGCTTCGGGACTATTCCCAGTTTCCCACCTCTCGTTCCCACCGTTGCGACTTCTGTGTAGCCAGGATCTACAGCTTAACCGCCAATAAAAACCCAACCAGTGAAGGACAAGATGTCCCGGGGGAAAGTTTAAGAAAGAAAGAAAAACATTTATTTGGTTTAACTGTCATTTGACCCGCAACGAAATTAATCAGAAGAACATAGGAGGAGTTCGAAGTTAAGGTTCGACTTCCCTCCGTTGCAAAGCGGATGACAGGTGACAAAGAAAGGTTTAGTATTATGCACCACGGACAATAAAAATCAATTAAGGAGGCCTATCTTGTGAGATGAACCCTTGGCGCGACTGGTCCCCGAAGGAAGGTGGAAGGATCTTTAGAGCGGCCTGGGAGGGACATGAGGACTATGTTAGCTTGTAGTAAGTGTACGCGCCACCTACACTTATCTAATAAGTGCAGCTATAAGCGTAATAAATAACATGTGAATTTTACGCCCGTATTCACAAACATTACTATGAGGTCTCACAGTGCGCGTGGACGCACAGGGTGACACACGAACCAATTACAGAGCTCTATTCAACACTGTGTGTTCGATTTGATCACTTAAGCAAGCATCGTTTGTGAATACGGGCGTTAGAAACGTATCGTCCAAATATTTATTCGATAAGTACGAGTATTTATCAACTCCCCGCATCGCAAGCTTAAAATAACCAGTCAAGGTAACAGCGAATTATACATGTTTGATACAAAACATCAGTATGTAAAAAGGCGAAGCTTTGGAGATTTTGGGTTAAATTATAAATCTAATGCTCATCCTGTTTCAATTCACAGATTAGGTGTTTTCATTGCCTCTTTGGTAAGTTGAAAAGGACACTTCCATGCGAAGCAATCTCGCGTCGTAATGAAATCCACACGACATTAAAAACACCTTTAAGTCAGAAAATAAACAAACATGATTATTATGTTTTGTGATAATAAGAGATAATAGCTGTCATTAAATTATGTACTATATACAATGCAAGGTCACATGACTCACCTGTCTACAAAAACCGCCCACAATAACATTCAAAAGTCAGTCTAATCACCACGCATTAAAGCCCACATTCCAAACGACCCATATTATAACGCGAGGAGTCATCGCACTGCGCCAGGAACACAAACTGACGTTATGGTGACGTCATATTTACGAAACCAAAGCCAGTTTTCGTCTGTATCGAACAAGACTCGTTAGCTCAGTAGGTTAGAGCGCCGATATAAGAATTCACTTGACCATCGGAGGGCGGAGGTTCAAATCCTTCACGAGTCAGAGGAAAAACTTTTTTGGTTTTTAGTTTTTGTAAAGGTACAGACTTGCTCATAGTGAAAAAGTGCAAATTCAAAGAAAAAAGTTTTTATAAATTAATAATAATAAATTTATTTTTTATTTGCTTTCTGTATCTTTATTCTGTACTAGCGGCCGCCCGCAGATTCGTACGCGTGAATCCCGTTTTACCCCCTTATGGGTGGAGTTTCGTAAAATCCGTTTTTAGTGAGCACCTATGTTCTGAAAGGATCCCATGCAAAATTTGAGACTCCTAGCACTTGAAGTTTCTGAAAGTGAGTCAGTCAGTTAAAATCAATGCAAATTATTGTACCTATTTTGTGCGTACCTTCACTCTGTAATCTACAATAATATTATAAAGAGGAAAACTTTGTTTGTTTGTTTGTAATGAATAGGCTCAAAAACTACTGGACCGTTTTTAAAAAATCTTTCACCATTCGAAAGCTACATTATCCACGAGTAACATAGGCTAAATTTTATTTTGGAAAAAAATAGGGTTCCGTAAAATATGTAGATAATGTAGTCCACGCGCGCGAAGCCGCGGGCGGAAAGCTAGTGTTGTTTAAAGTAAATAGTTACGAACCTTACGTGTTTTTGTAAATAATATTATAATAGAAAACCGACACACTAATATGTTTGTATTTTAGGTATTGTACAGTAGCCTTATTCACGTAACAAAACTTCAGCGACAACAAATCGCTGAGTTGCGATCCTATCGAGTGATCGTTCTATCGAAATGACCCTTGTGAATACGGATTTAGAACTTTCAAAAGAACGACTTCTAAACGTCAAGTTTCAAGTTCAATTCGTGAATTAGGCCACTGGGATCGAAGCCACAACCGCTGGCATAATATAATAGTCCGATACCCAACCATTAGGCCAAGTAGCATCAAAAGAACTAAAGTCCTTAAAGTTTTATGCTGTGTTGTATAATTTGTGATTTTATATCGATTGATGTTTTTTAATTTTTCATGTTTTTTGTAATATTTCCAATACGATAATGTTATTGTTTATGGAATAAATGACTATGACTATGACTAATAAGAGAGCTGCAAAATACTTGTTGGATCCAGATTGACCCGACTGCGCAACACAAAAGAGAGTAATGTTCAAAACTTACCAAAGCCTTCTCCTTAAGCGCAGCAGTATCAATAAACCATTGTTGACTAGCCCTGATGATGACTGGCTTCTTCGTCCGCCAGTCCAGAGGGTAGGAATGCACGTATGTCCCTTGATGAATGATGGAGTCACCCAGGCGTTGGATGACGGTAGCCTGGCCTGCTGTGAGGACTGGGAGACCGTTTAGCTCTGAATCCAGGTTGATGTAGCAACCTGCTTCGTCTACGTTGCATTTCTGAAAGGAATGATACATCATTCTATAGTCTGGTCGCTGAGCACGTAGAATTTTGTCCATTGACCCCAAGCTACCCATCCTTATCGCTCGCGCGTAATTATATTGCTGTCGCGACTGTGCGACGGGCGCCCGCAGTGAGTGTGTGAGCGCAACAGTAACATAATTACGCGCGAGCGATAAGGATGGGTAGCTTGGGGTCATTGGACAAAATTCTACGTGCTCAGTGACCGGGATTTACACAAATTGTGTCCCGCAGCTCATAAGTGGTGGTCATAAGTTAATGAGCTAGCATGCCTTGGAAAGTAAAGGTCATAGAAGACTTATCAACTCGGAAAGGGATTAAAAACGTATCGCCTTTTGTGAGCTGTCAACCCCAAGGCGAGGAGTTTATGTCGTCGCAGTATGGAGTCATACAAAGAATACTGACCGCCTCGAGATCAGAGTAAATACTAAATCATCAGGATTACTCGTTGTGGATAAATAAAATAAAAAATAAAAATAATTTTGTCAGTGTGTCATGCGCGCTCGCATACCAATCGCGCCCGTGCGTTTCTATGAAGATGACCTACTCATTTGTATTAACTCTGTCGAGTTTATACGTGCTACGTCCTTTAATTCATACCACAGTCATGTTATTCTTCAGCGCGACTAAGAAATCTTCAGGGCCGTGCGCCGGCGCCGTGTGGACTAGGCCGGTGCCCTTGCCTTCGGTCACGTGGTCGCCTTCGAGAAACGGCAGCGTTTCGTTGACCAGTTTGTTTCTGTACGTGGTGCCGGCGAGCTCTTGTCCTAAGAAATATAGATAGATTAGTAGAAAGATAGTTTGTTTCTGTTTGTTGCTGTCGCGCTCGCACACTCACTGCGGGCGCCCGTCGCACAGTCGCGACAGCAATATAATTACGCACGACCGATAAGGATGGGTAGCTTGGGGTCATTGGACAAAATTCTACGTGCTCACGGACCAGGCTTTAGACACTTTATACACGAAAAAAGAAAAGAAAATACACAAAAGAAACTGCAGAATTTAGGGCGTGCTATCGCTATGATGCGATCTCTTCCAGACAACCTAGGGGGGAAAACCCCTATGTATAAGAAAAATTCAAATTGCGCTAAGAAGCCATGGCATGGGAAATCGTCTGAAGCCGCAGGAAAAAAGCTAGTTTATTCATAAAACCCTTTTTAAATACGTAATGCATAAAATATCTCAGAATTAGTACTTCAAGCCTACTGGCAAATGAAATTGATGAGCAGTCACTTTATATTGAAGAATAACTAAATTCAGTCTCAATAAGAAAAACAGAAACATAACTATGTAACTCACCATCAAACTCAAGCACTTTACTAATCTCCGCTCCCAGAGTTTTCTCCAGCCCCTCAATGAGGCCGCTGCCCATGAGGTACAAATGTCCCGGCTTATTGCTTAATGTCACCAGACTGTACTTCATCTGGGGACCGTAGCAGATGGCCCTGTTGGCCACGAGGGTCCACGGTGTGGTCGTCCAGATTATAGCTTGGATGCTTTGGCTGCAAAATAATAAAGAAGACTAAAGCCCGGTCTGTGAGCACGTAGAATTTTGTCCAATGACCCCAAGCTACCTAATTATATTGCTGTCGCGACTGTGCGAAGGGTGCCCGCAGTGAGTGTGCAACCGTGCGATGTGGAAGTCATTGGGGGAGGCCTATGTTCAGCAGTGGACGTCCTGTGGATTAACTTATGGAGAGGAACAATTAGAGTGAAATAGAGGAGGATTTCACACAATTTTACTCATAAGGTGTGCACAAATAAAAATTACCTAAAATGAAGCTTTGTATTTGATAAATTGTGGATACAAAGATATATTATCCCAACTAATCCCAACTAATATTATAAATGCGAAAGTAACTCTGTCTGTCTGTCTGTCTGTTACGCTTTCCCGCTTAAACCTCGCAACCGATTTTGATGAAATTTGGCATAGAGATAGTTTGAGTCCCGGGAAAGAACATAGGATAGTTTTTATCCCGGTTTTTGAAACAGGGACGCGCGCGATAAAGTTTTTCTGTGACAGACAAAATTCCACGCGGGCGAAGCCGCGGGCGGAAAGCTAGTTTTAGTTATAAACTGACACCGAATGGAGCATAATACTGCATTCAATGTGCCTTAATACTATGCTTGGCACATAAGGCACACTACAAAAAAATTTAGTTACTTTTTCTACAGTTTCCATTATGCCTTTATGTGGTTTAATTAAAACAAGGTTTTATAATTTTATGTGTTACTATCAAATTAATCAGTATCTTACTTTGATGCTGCATGCTGTAGCTTTGGAGGCAACTTCTCAACAGGGAATGTGACATATACCTCCTTGCTTTTGAATTGATGGTCATACTCCAATTCTGCCTCAGCCAAAGCTGTTCTGAAAGAAACCAAGTGTTCATTACTTACCTGTGAGTTTTAGGTCCTCCAAAAAATTTGCTTTGAATGAAAATTAATTGTCTTTTATAACTAGAAGTAGAGTTAGGTTGTGTGTAATTGCATGCATTAATGTGTACCAATACTAACTAGGTTTACTAAATTAGTTACTCAGATTTAGAACTTAAATAATATTTGGTTTTTAGAGACCCTGTGCCCTAAAATTCAAGTTAATGGGACAGCTACCAATTGATCAAGAAAAACCAACCCAGAGTACTTTTCTACAGGGCAATTTCATATTTATTTTAAATTATAATTAAATACTCAACTGCTAGGCAAGCTACTTGTGAAAAATCAAGAACAAAACTATTATAACTAATAAAAAAATCACTTACTTAGATGATGGTGACCAGTAAACAGGTTTCAAGGCACGGAATATCAATCCAGACGTATACATTTTATAAAACTGTCTCAGCTGATTTTGAACGTAATCTTTATTCAACGTCAAGTAGCACTGGTTGTCCCAATCAGCCATAACGCCCCAACTTTTGAATTCCTCCTTTTGGCTTTTCATTGTTTTCAAAGCGAATTTTCTAGCCGTTTCTCTTATTTGAACTGGGCTAGTCTCATCGGTAGATTTTTCTTTGGATTTTTGTAACGCTTTTAACTCTATAGGTAAGCCGTGACAATCCCATCCAGGTATGTAATGTACTTTATTTCCTTGGAGCACCTGACTTCTGTTGTTTATGTCTTTTATTATCTGAAAAGTATCAAAATAGGTAATGGCTTACTTATTTAAGTGTTTATGAAAAGGGAATCCCCGGAAAATTATAAATTAGTATCTAAACTCTTCATAAAGAGTTTTTATTTTGTGTTTCTGGGGATTCCCTTTTCATAAGGCGTAAGTGTTCTTATCAGTGATAAGTGCATTAGTTATGCATTATAATATGAACAATAAATTAGTGCAATATGCATGAAAAAAATTTTTTTTTAAAGTTTACCTTATTTACTGCATGACCCATGTGCAAATCTCCATTGGCGTATGGCGGGCCATCATGTAATACGAATTCTGGACCATTCAAATGTTCTCTTTGCCAGTTGTAGAGCTCGGAAAACTGCGCTATCTGATAAAAATACTCCATAGTTTGAAATACATTTTTGACATCAAAATTACACTTTATTTGCAGATAATTGGCATGGTTATGGACCTAAAGCATCATTTAAGAGTTCTATGCTAAGAAATATAATTTTAACACTGAATTACCTTTGCAATTTCCTCTTTTTTAGCATTGTTAGATCGGGCTGGAAAATTTGTTTTAGGCGAGAGAATGGTATGTGAATAAGCTTTTGTCTTGGGTTCAACCGAACTCTTTGAACGTACACGGACCGCGCAAGTCCATTTTCCAAGTGAATTTAAATATTTTAAATAATATTTATTACAATTTTTCGACAAAAACATTTTTTTTAGGTTATAAAATCAAATTTGACAGCTTTTCTATTTGACATTTTACTTTTTCAAGGGAGCGACGTGTTCCATTTTGACTATTTTGTTACCATTCAAAACAACACGTCCATAAAATCGTAGATAAATAGTCTTTGCATTATTTTTTAAATGTGTTGATTAACTTAACGTAATCTGTGACTGTCACTGTCACTGTCCTTTTGACGTGCGCCCATTTCCAAAACAACACATGTTTTGGATTCCGTGGAGGGTAGTTGAACGGGAAGCATGGTCGATCTGTTTTAATGGTTTCAATTTATTATTTAATGGACTTCAGTGTACAAATTTGGTGTTATTTTGTGTTCTAAAGTGCAGTGAAGTGATAAATTATAAAAAACATTGAAATACTTCGAATTTGAGCGCGCATCGAGTGTCGAGTGGGTTGTCGTATGAACAACCCGCTTTGGACCCGGTGGCGTCTCGAAACCTGCTTACGGGCATACTTAACTCCACGGAATCCATGAAAAATCAATAGAACTGAAACACCCACGTTCTATTGATAACTATGTCAATATTTTTCACTCGACATTGGCATATTGATGTTTGCAGATGATACAGCCCTCATATTTCATGGATCTTCATGGGAAAATGTCAAGCAATGCGCTGAAAGTGGCCTCTCAATGGTTACTACCTGGCTCGAAAATAGTTTGCTCTCTTTGAACACAAGCAAAACCAAATATATCTGCTTTAGCATAACTAATTCTGGCCGGCCTGATGACACTTTCTCGATGACAATACACACCTACCCTTGTAATATAGAGACCAACACTCCTTTGCGATGTAATTGCCCCATTCTAATTCGTACCAATACCATCAAATATCTGGGCATCATGATCGATGAACACTTGAATTGGGAATCACATCTGTCACTTATTACCGGACGTATTAGAAAGTTAATGTTTGTATTTAAAAACCTTAGAACTGTAGCTGATTTCCCTCTCCTGATTAAAATCTATAAAGCGCTAGGTGAATCTGTCTTGTGTTATTGTATCTGCATTTGGGGAGGATCTGCTCAAGTACACTTTCTCCAGCTTGAAAGAGCTCAAAGGGCAGTATTAAAAGTTCTCATGTCCCTGCCAATTCGACACCCCACAACGTTGCTCTATGAGAAAGTAAAACAACTAAATGTACGAAAACTTTTCATTTATCAAACCATACGTAGATTCCATAGTAATTCTGTTTTAATCNAAAAAAAAAAAAAAATTAAAGCGAGATGTGAAAAAGACGCATGGCCAGTGACGCAGCAATATGCCAAACAGAACACATTGCTCGCGACAGCAATGTGCCATGAAGTTGACGTTTTATGTATATAAATAAACAGTTTATACTTATTGCTTGCGTAGTACAAAATATTATTCGCACAATGAGTATCTACTGATATTGTGTTGAGTACTGACGTTGAGCACATTGAGTGGATAATGAGCACAACCAAACAAAAAAAAAAATCGTAATTGACTGCGTATGTAGTGGTGCTGTATGCTACGTACGTACATTACTATGGCAACGAATAGTCGTCTTGAATGCATCGTGTGCATTCTGTGCATGACACACACACTCTTCGCGAAGTATTGTTTTTGTTTTGATTACCTTGTGTGTATGAATTCCTAACGCGACACTGGGTTTCGAAATCAGCGCATTGGTTGGCATTTCTCTAGATCTACATGGAAATGGGAGATATTCAGATAAGTATATCGTTCGTTCGTTTCAGCCGAAGGACGTCCACAGCTGGACGGGGGCCTCCCCCAAGGATTTCCAGAAAGACCGGGCCTGCGCCGCCAGCATCCAGGCACATAATTGTAAGCATATTATATTATGTATTATAATAATTATAATATCAGTAGAGAAAGTTCAGCTATCAAGTGAGAAAATCATACATTTCCCACAATAAATCAGGCACTTCGTACTGAATGCAATGTGTGCATTCTGTGCATGACACACACTCTTCGTGAAGTATTGTTTTTATTTTGATTACTTTGTGTGTATGAATTTCTAACGCGACACTGGGTTTCGAAATCAGCGCATTGGTTGGCATTTCTCTAGATTTATATGGAAATGGGAGATATTCAGATAAGTATATCGTTCGTTCATTCCCCAAGGATTTCCAGAAAGACCGGTCCTGCGCCGCCGGCATCCAGGCACATAATTATGTAAGCATATTATATTATGTATTATAATATAATATCAGTAGAGAAAGTTCAGCTATCAAGTGAGAAAATCATACATTTCTCAAAATAAATCAGACACTGTTTAAAGTTAGAGAGGAGAGATTGAATAGTCACCTGGAGCTCATACATAACTCGAAAGGGACTATTCATTCATAAACATGCTGATGATGTATGGAATTACATGTGCTCCTGCAATATTCCATGTAGGTAACCCTGGATGGAGATTCTACACTTGTCACATACAAGCATTACTATAGATAATGTTGTCGGTCAAAAGAAAACTGTGAATATCTTAATACGAAAGTTCAGTTTCTTGAACACGAACATGGAGTCATCCCTCTGAAAAAATATTGTAGTTAATAATGATTTTGGAGCACCGACCAACATCACAGAACTACAAAGTTTTATTGGCCTGGTCAGCGAGGTAGGAAAATGGATTCCTCACTTGGCAACGATCACGAGGCCATTATAGGGGCTATTGCGACAGAAGTAGGGTAGGGTATATAACCGATATTAACGAAGCTGTGGGTAGTTAGCCGACAACATGCTTTTGNCTCGATGGAACCATAGTATTATATTGTCATATAAATGTACATTTAATTGCCAATTTTCATGATGTATCATCAGAAGTGCGTGTAATTCAGATTCTTAGACTTTATTACATAGATCGTTAAAAGACTTGCAAGTCGACCTAATAAAAGCGTGTTAAAAATATGACTAGAGAAAATAAATTGAGTTTGAATCGCGACATTACACACAGTAACTAAAAGTATAGGAGGATATTCAAATACATACAAAACTAAAAAAAAAAAATAAGAGTACTAGGACAATGGAAAGTGATGGACCAGAATGAGGGTGATTAATCAGAAGCTAATAGCAATATTATGGATACTGAAAATAGTAAAACAGTGAAGCAATAATGATCAAATGATTAAAACAAAGCGCCTAATAAAGAAGCGCCTCAAAAGTTAATTAAATAATAAATTGTATTTATTTCAAATTAAAACAAGGAAGGGATGTAGTGTATAGACATTTGTCTCGAGCGCATACGTCACAGCCCAGTCAGCGGTGGGGGCATTCGGCGTCCGACCGTGGTGCGGGCAGGTCGTGCTGTGTGCGTAGGCGAGCCAAATAATAATCTAATGGCGGAGATAAAGGTGTACAATACAATTACCTTTATTAAATTTTGTCCATTCACGCAAAGAAGACAAATTGCGTACTCAACCAAAAAATACTCACTACTTATCTGCATTTAACGCAGTGTGCATTTTTACCTCCTAAAAATCATAAACAGAAGCTATATTTCACGGAAATGTATTATACGAAAAACTACTAAAAATTTAAAGCCATTCCCGCGGAAAATGCACAATATTTTTTAACCGACTTAAAAAAAGGAGGAGGTTCTTTAACGATCGTCGATAAATAATGACGGGATCTTTATGCAGGCGACATAACCAAATTGGCGACTGCGAGCAATCGGCTCTTACAATGGACGTAAATAACCCTTGTATACCAAGTAGGGTTACCAGGTGGGCGGATTGAGGTAAGATGGTATGAAAAAGGTTCATATTTACCCGACTGCGCGACACAAAGGAGGTAATGTGATTATTAACGTAAGGGCTTTCGATATTAACGAGGTTCATCGAAAAATTAATAAGGGTCATGAAAGTAATTATTAATTTGATTACAGTTACTAAATTAGCAAAATTAAATGTATAACTGAAAACCTTAAACTAACATAATATGGAAAATATAATAAAAATTTAAAAATACTCAACAAAAAACAAACCACTAGTCTACAGGGCTGGCAACATAGCAAATCTGCCCATGTAACTGACAGCTTTTGACCCCAGTCGTTTTGTTGAGTTTTTGCCAACTCCTTGGAAAATATACGAAAACGTTAATTTGGTAATAATTTGGGTACTTAGGGTTCGGACAAACCAACGCGATCACAGCGCGATCAGCCGGCGTGCAGCGATGGCGACCAGACCTAAATGCATTGATCGCCATCGCTGCACGCCGGCTGATCGCGCTGTAATCGCGTTGGTTTGTCCGAACCTTTAGTTATATCAATTATTTTTCGATTTATAAATAAAATTAACAATTATCAAGTTAATTACCACTGTTTTAAGGGTCCCGGGTACCTCAAAAGGAAATAACGTAACCCTTATTTATTCAAATATAACTGAAATAAACGTTGCTTGCTAACCCTACGCCTACAAAATGCAGTATCCAGGTGTAATGGCCTCTTAGACCGCCTGAATGGCCAAGTTTTAGGCTTCAGGTTCATTCTCACCCCCAATTCAGGCTGGTGTAATTTTTAATTACCCAGCCATTGAAGGGTTGTTTTAGTCGGAAAGTTGGGGTTGAAATATAAAAGTTGAATGGGATGGAACTGCGTGGTTTTGTTTTTGTGGACTGATGTGGTGGGTTTATGTGTGTGTTTTGGGTTCGATTTCTTGTAGTGTCAATTATTGTATGTAGGTACCTAAAAAGTTCAATGTTTTGAATTCGTGATAAAAATTAAGATACTTAGGTACTTTGAACTTGTTGTAATTCACGAAGGCGAGTGAGCTTTACATGTGTGATGTGTGGTGGCTCGCTCCTATTTGTTTTTATTTATTTATTTATTTATTCATTTGCATTAACATATTCAGCACATACAGATATACATGCATTCATACATTGACCCTGTGAGGGTGTAGCAAAGTCACAAACATTTAATACTTAGTTAACATCTAACATTAACAATTACAAAATAATGCTTAATGGTAATAATTTTCCTTAATATTAATATAAATTATAATATTATTTTGTACAATTATATACTATAATATATTATATTGTTTATTAGGTATTATAGGTAGGATATTGCACTATATTACATTTTACTTTCTTAAACATATTGACACATTCTCTTTCATTTTTTTAAGGGTTTTTTTCAAAAGTTTTGATGGACATTACCATTACTCTATCTTTATGTGCATGAACACGTACACACACAAGTAAAGCTCACTTTGCAAGAACTAGTACGTAATAAGATAGTAAATGAAAACATATTTCACTTGAAGTTGTTCCTGCATTATGTAGACCGAGCTCACCGAGCTCACCGAGCAAAAGGCTGAGCTACGTTTCAAACTATTTAAAAATCACTACACTAGTGTCTTAACTTCTAAACAAATTTACATTTTCATGATCCCAGTGCTCCCAACTTTAAATAATAAGTTTTACTGCGTACTAGTTGCTGCTAGTGATGTACCATTGTTGAATCTGACGAGCATATCGATGTCAACGTGAAATTGTGAACACTGTCAGTTTATAATATAACGCGTTAGATTGTAAACTAACAGTGGGTTAGGTTAGGTTAGATTGTAATTTAACTACGTCAGATTATAATCTGACGGAATTCACAATTTTACGGTGACATCGATATAAAGAGCAGTCACTTAAAATGATATCAATGCAAATAATATCCAGAAAGATTGTTATTTTCTTCACTATTCTACAAAGAAACAAAAGACAGTGGGGTTTCGAAATATCAGTATGCTTGCCCCCCTGGGTTGGACCATGTTACTTAACTATAACAAACGTCAAAAATATGTCAAACTCCATACAAAAACACTGCTTAAAGTTATAATTATGGTTAAACTTAAGGTGATGCAATTCTACCTTGCACTCTTCCAATAATGTCATAAGAGATGACTAAGGGACTTCACCTCCCAACCTGCCTGGCCAGTGTTGGGCTCTGATTAACTAGAGAGGGTCGTGTTCCTGAAGTGACCTGAAAATTTATCGATACTTTTACAGCGAGCAGCATTATTTCCGCCGGAACAAAAACTAAATTAATATCTAGAACTTTTTCTTCTCTCTGAAACTGAAACGTTCTTTCCGAGAACATAATCAAAAGTCAAGTTAATGTAGTTTCGTAAAACTGGAGACTTATTTTTGAAGCACTCGAAATTAATTTTGGGTTCGCGCACGAAATAATTATGTTCCTCTACCAATTATCCAACGTATGTATTTTGCTTCTCGCCGAAAAATTATGTAGGTAAATTAGACATTTTTTTGGCTGTCGATGCATCTTTTTGCTCTCTCTCTCTCTCTTTTTTCAAAGTCACCACACGTTGTAATAAACTATTAAAAATAATCTTGCCTAATTTATAATATTGTTAAATAAATTAAAGGATTCATTGCACTGAGCATTAAACACAGTCTGTTTTCTTTCTAATTTATTTTCTAATGTTTTTGTTTTCAAAATGGCCGAAGATAAACGACAGCATTTTGGTTAATCTCCCATTTATTATTAAAAACGAGCTGTCATCTTTAGAGACCATTTTAATTTTTATCAGAAACATAATGAAAATTGAGACTCTTGACCAATTAATGTCTGTCAACCAATTTGTATAAGAACAAGATATAAATTCACTTTAATTAATTAGCTAGCGAAACACGATTTTCCCAGAAGGTGTAACGTGGATATTATTTTGTACAAAACAGATTTCTTTGTTTTGCTAGTTTTAAGCTGGCAAACATTATTATTTGTTACAATATACAATAAGCGCATCTTTTAAGACTTTCAAATAAATGTGTGAAAGCGGTTTTTTCAAGTGACTAGTTAAAAATATAACTTTCATGACTTTTGGACAAGCATTGGTCTATTTGTTACCGATTTTCCATTTAATTTGATGCTTTAGGTGAAGTGATGGCTTTATGGAAACCTCATTTCTTAGTAATGACCATCGCAAAATGTAATGATTAGTTTTCCCCTTTTCAGAAAACAAATCCAAACCCTACCACGGAACCGCGCGCCTCAATTACACCGCACAATGCGAAAAAAAGTTCTCAAAAAATTGGCGCGCATTTTTCTTGTTTTTCTTATTTCTTGAAATTGTAAAATCCTCTTGTAGAATAATAGAGAGGGGGCCTGAGTAGCCACTCGTGTCGCGAGCGGGATGAATGGCGAGGGCCCTTGGGACCTAGATAGATGTTTAAGGGTTGGCCTGAGAGGCATTTTTTGCGAATTTTTTAATGCCAGACTAATTGGCAGCGCCTGATGACACTCGGTTACACTCCGTCATTTCATATCTTGATTAAAATAAATATTTTGCTGGAATGATGGATTTTAATGCTCTTGCTTACGAAACTTTCGGGTGAAATTGAACCGAAGATTTAAGTTTTCTGCTTTTTGAATTAAAATGTAGAGACGCATACGACATATTTTCAATCCGATATCTTTATTTCTTGAAAAGTAAAATTTAAAGTCCGACTTAGTAACTGAAAGTCACTAAACTTTGTTCAGTGACTCGATTCGTGGGTCCAGTTAAAAGTGGGGTTAGTCTACGGAAGACTACATTAGTTCAGTAACAAAGGATGGCTTATAGTTAACTACGGAGTCTGAACACAACTAAAAACATGCATTAGCTATTTACAATTCACCTTTTTGGGCACAAAATTCAGGACTAGTGTAGTTGTATACTTAGTTGAAAGTTGAAGTTGGGAATTATCCTGTGTTCAATTTATACTATACTGGTCCTGGAAACTAATCTATACCTACATTTTAAGAAGGTTCTCTCTGAATTATGAGAGAGAACCAATTTTGAATTCCGTTAACCCCTCGTTGTAAGCTAAATTTATGCTTGCGTTACGAGTGGGTTCACCACAATAGTCCAGCGGCGGGGATCGAACCCGCGTTAAGTCGGCCAGTCCGACACAACTCACTCACTTCACTTCACTCTTCGTCTATTGAGCGTTTGGCTATTGTCGCTTGATTGCTTTAATATTAATTCAAAATTATCTTCCAAAGATGCATTATACATGCATTTTCTACCTAACATTCGCATCGACTATATTTTCCATCACAACTATCGCAACTTTCGTTATCATTGACCAATGCAAAGGGCATTTAAATCAAACGAGATATACAAACAATAAATTGTATAACAGGTCCCTAAACCTAATATCGATTGCCGGCCTTTGAAGTGTTGACCCCGGCCACAGCAAGGTGAAAACAGACAGTCTATGTTCATTTAGATTTACTTTTATTTACGTTAGGCCTCCCACTAGGTGGACCGACGATCTGGTGAAGGTCGCGGGAGATGCCTGGATGCGGGCGGCGCAGTACCGGTCTTTATGGAAATCCTTGGGGGAGGCCTTTGTCCAGCTGTCAATGTCTTTCGGCTGAAACGAACGAACGAATTTATTTGGAAACTCATACTCATGACATGAAAGCAAAGTAATATAAGCTTAATATTTAGTAATAATGAGTCTATTTATAATTGCTGTAAATTAAAGTGGCTAGATCAATTTGAATAGTTGGTAAGGTCTTTGAAGTGTTTAGAACAACTTTCTTTTATCTGCAACCCCAGTTTGATAATTACTCTTTATTGACACAACACCACATGGAAACGTCTATTGCTGCAACTCCTATGCAAAAGTAAAAATGGTTTTAGGTCTTATTTATTATTATCCTTATGAAGATAAAAACATCAGGTAATTTTGGCTCCACTGCAGGAAAACGAGTCTCCAATTTATCAGAGGCAAATGAAGGATTGTTCCACACGCCCCTCAAACTGTATGTTAACTAATATTTTTTTGATATCCAGTGGAGGTGGTCTTATACTTTTCTACAGGAACCATACGGCTATCTTTACATTACATCATACTGAACTGTAAATGAAATATAATTTCGAAGTAACGTTTGTCGAAGTCCAGTTTTTGGCCTGAATTTTCCAAATGGCCTGGCGGTTTTCGTTGTGCTATGTCACAAAGGTCCATTCGTCCTTCGAAACAATCCCAGCACAATGCTGTGGCGGTCAAATGAAATCACATCAAACGCACAAACGGAGCAATTGAGTGGGCACGGTAGTTGGAGGGCCAAGTTTATTTTACTAAATGGCGGCATTATTTTCTGTTTAGATTAAAGGCTAAAGGCTTAATCCTTTATCGGGCATAACAGAGCGGTCAAATTTTTTCATTGTTTTAGACCTAAATTAGGGGAATAAAGTTAAAAATAAAATATGGTGGGGACTATTCATTCCCACTGCCGATCCCTATTCCGACCCAATGTCCGAAAATTTGAAGTCAAATTTATGACTAGGGCATAGAAAAATTAAAAAAATACAGGCTGGAATTTATAGACAGTTATGGATGTCAACGGATATAAAACATACATCCAAACATTATAACACCTACATATTTCCAAACTTCGAAGAAATAAAACAAGACAAAATCTCGAATTGTTTAAAAATCAAACGCTACAGAAATGTTTCCTCACATTTCCAATAAAACGATACAAAACAATAAACCATTTTCGAATCCACTCAGCTATATTAAACTCAAACACATAAAAATACAGGGCCGTACTCTAAGCAGGTACCACGGTATTGTGGGACCTGTCAACCACGGTATTGTGGGACCTGTCAACCACGGTATTGTGGGACCTGTCAGGTAAAGAGATTTAGAGAGATCAATACTACTATGTAAAAAAATGTGAGGATAGATGCATGTTTTTTATGTTTCTATGCAAAACTACTCAACGGATTATGNTAAATAAATTGAATTAGGACCCCCAAATCCTCACTAGAATTTATATACACGGAAAATGTGGTGCCACAAATTTTATCTTCAAAATGGTTGCTAAACGCCTAGAGTAAAGTTCTTAGCAACATTAGCATTAACATAGGTAATGCCAATGTTGCTAAGAACTTTACTCTAGGCAACTTTCAGAGGTAATCACTTTAAAATTAGGGATTACCTTAAGGAGTTGTACTTACCTTCCATCATCAGCTCATCAACATGAGATGATGATTTACAGACTCATATACTTGAGTAACTTAAGAAAAAGTACAAAAAACAATATTTATAGTGCCTCGCGTTCCCACTTTCAGCCACCCTAAAAGCTGTCTGGCAAGGCGAAGGAACCATCAGAAGTGTCTGGCTGATGAGGAAACTTCATCAATTAATGATAGTTCAAATATTTTATGTAAATATCAGCTTTTATAGTATGACGTAAGTAAGACTACTTTTTCATGAACTTTAAGGTGTCTTGCTAAGGGCTGCCACCATGGTAGGTGTCTGTCAATTAATGACGTCATTATTAATAACATTTTGAAGGAAATATAAAAAAAATCAGCCTTTATACTTTGACGTAATTAAGTTGGTATTGTACACACCTTTAGTACCGTCTGTCTGCCAAAGCCACCATTACCCAAACTTCATGTTGGGCCATGGTTCTTAGCTATGTTGGGAGCATGCGCTGACAAACTTTCAGCCTTTATAAAATAACGTAGGTCTAGCGTTCACTAGCTCTTAGTCTATTATACAAAGTGTTTAACAGAATAATCGTACGTTATGAACTGTCAAATGATTACGATTGCTTTACACAATTCCACTTCTGTTTGCTTTTATTCTCATTTATTTTCTAATGTCTTTGTTTTCAAAATAGCCGATGAAAAACGAGAACATCTCAACCATAATCTCCCATTTATTACTTAAAAACGAGCTGTCATCTTTAGAGACCATTTTATTTTTTATTTGAAACATAATGAAAATTGAGACTCTTAACCAATTAATGTCTGTCAACCAATTTGTATAAGAACAAGATATAAATTCGCTTTGATTAATTTAGATTAGCTAACGAAACACGATTTTCCCAGAAGGTAACGTGGATAATATTGTGTACAAGACAGATTTTCTTTGTTTTGCTAGTTTTAAGCAGGCAAACGTTATTATTTGCTACAATATACAATTGGCGCATCTTTTAAGACTTTCAAATAAATGTGTGAAAGCGGTTTTTTTAAAGTGACTAGTTAAAAATAAAACTTTCATGATCTTTGAACAAGCATTGGTCTGTTTCTTACCGATTTTCTATTTCATTTAATGCTTTAGGTGAAGCGATGACTTTATGGAAACCTCATTTCTTAGTAATGACCATCGCAAAATGTAATGATTAGTTTTCCCCTTTTCAGAAAACAAATCCAAACCCTACCACGGAACCGCGCGCCTCAATTACACCGCACAATGCGAAAAAAAGTTCTCAAAAAATTGGCGCGCATTTTTCTTGTTTTTCTTATTTCTTGAAATTGTAAAATCCTCTTGTAGAATAATAGAGAGGGGGCCTGAGTGGCCACTCGTGTCGCGAGCGGGATGAATGGCGAGGGCCCTTGGGGCCTAGATAGATGTTTAAGGGTTGGCCTGAGAGGCATTTTTTGCGAATTTTTTAATGCCAGACTAATTGGCAGCGCCTGATGACACTCGGTTACACTCCGTCATTTCATATCTTGATTATAATAAGAATTTTGCTGGAATTATGGATTTTAATGCTCTTGCTTACGAAACTTTCGGGTGAAATTGAACCGAAGCTAAGAATAATGCATTTTGAATTAAAATGTAGAGACGCATACGACATAATTTGTATCCAAAGTCTTTATTTTTCGAAAAGTCAATGTTTAAAGTCTGCTTTATGTGGGTCCAGTTTAAACTGGGATTAGTCTAAGGAAGACTCATACTACATACCTACACGAAAGATGACTTTTCGTGCCGTTTGGAAGTTCGAAGATGAAAACATATTTCATTACCAGTCTAAAAGCTTGCAATGCTTATCTACTCATAACTGCATTTTTTTGGGAATATAGAGCCAGGACTCTTGTACTCAAATAGTAGAAAATAATTTGGTTACCCTCGTGGTAAGCTAAATATGCTTGTGTTACGAGTGGGTTCACCACAATAGTTCAGCAGGGATCGAACCCGCGTTCCTCGGATCACTTGTCGGCCAGTCCGACACCTCCAGCATTCGACTATTGTCGCTTAAGTACTTACTTTAATATTCAATATTCTCTTCTGAAGATACATTATACATACATTCACATCGACTATTTTCCATCGCAACTATTGCAATCAAAGCTTTGTTATCATTGACTAATGCAAAGGGCATTTAAATCAAACGAGATACTAACAATAAATTGTATAACAGGTCCCTAAACCTAATATCGATTGCCGGCCTTTGAAGTGTTGACCCCGGCCACAGGAATGTGAAAACAGCCAGTCCATTATATAAGATATAAGATAAATTTATTGAATAAAAAGCATTAAGATTATCTTCTACTAGCGGCCGCCTGCGACTTCATATGCGTGGATCCCGTTTTACCCCCTTAGGGGAGGAGTTTCGTAAAATCCTTTCTTAGCGGATGCCTACGTCATAACATCTACCTGCATGTCAAATTTCAACTCGATCCGTTCAGTGGTTTGGGCTGTGCGTTGAAGCGTTGATAGATCACTATGTCAGTCAGTCAGTCACCTTTGAGTTATTTTAGATTTATTTTATTTATTTATTTGGAAACTCAACACCATACTCATGACATGAAAACGAGGCAACTTAAGCTTAGTATTTCGTAATAATGAGTCTATTTCAATTCGTGTAATTAAAAGTGGCTAAATCAACTGTTTGAATGTGGGTAAGGTCTTTAAAGTATTTAGAACAACTTTTTTTTATCTGCAACCCCAGTTTGATAAATAGGTATACTTTAGTGATACGACATCACGTCATCATGGAAACATTTAGTGCTGAAGCTCTCTTGCAAAAGTAATGGTTTTTAGGTCATCACCAACAACATCAGGTAATTTTAGCTCTACTGTAGGAAAATTACGACTCTCTCCAATTTACCAGAGGCAAATGAAGGATTGTTCCACACGCCCCTCAAACTGTAGGTATGATAACTAATTTTTCGATATCCAGTGGAAGTGGTCTTATACTTTTCTACCGGAATCATACGGCTATCTTTGCACATCATACTAAACTTTAAAATGATATGTAATTTAGAAGTAACGAGTCCAGTTTTTGTCCCGAATTTTCCAAATGGGCTGGCGGTTTTCGTTGTGCTATGTCACAAAGGTCCATTCGTCCTTCGAAACAATCCCAGCACAATGCTGTGGCGGTCAAATGAAATCACATCAAACGCACAAACGGAGCGATTGAGTGGGCACGGTAGTTGGAGGGCCAAGTTTATTTTACTAAACGGCGGCATTGTTTATTTTAAGTGCCTATCGTACTGTCAGATTAAAGGTTAAAGGCTTAACCGGCATAACAGAGCGGTCAAATTTTTCATTGTTTTAGACCTTAAAATAGGGGTATAAAGTTAAAAATATGGTGGGAACTATTCATTCCCACTGCCGATCCCTATTCCGACCCAATGTCCGAAAATTTGAAGTCAAATTTATGACGTAGGGCATACAAAAATTCAAAAAATACAGGCTGGAATTTATAGATAGTTATGGATGTCAACGGATATAAAACATACATCCAAAAATTATAACACCTAGGTACTACATATTTCCAAACTTCGAAGAAATAAAACAAGACAAAATCTCGGATTGTTTGAAAATCAAACGCTACGAACATTTTTCCTCACATTTCCAATAAAACGATACAAAACAATAAACCACTTTCGAATCCACTCAGCTATATTAAACTCAAACACATAAAATACAGGGCCGTACTCTAAGGAAGTACCACGGTATTGTGGGACCTGTCAACCACGGTATTGTGGGACCTGTCAACCACGGTATTGTGGGACCTGTCAGGTAAAGAGATTTAGAGAGATCAATACTACTATGTAAAAAAATGTGAGGATAGATGCATGTTTTTTACGTTTCTATGCAAAACTACTCAACGGATTATGATGAATGTTTAGATTAATATCGTTTTTATATGAAAATACCATACAAAGCTAGCATAATAGGCTCTTGACCTTAAAAAGGTTTAAAACCGTAGGAATTAATTATTATTGTCTTACTCCATACTATTTTCTCTCATCAAACGACGACGTAGAGCTTTCTCAGGGAACTTATACGAGCATTACAAAATACGTGACCCCTTATCCCCAGGATCCAAATACGGCGCTGCACACACAAAAATATCGGCACAACTTTAAAATCCCCATTTAAAGCGTGCCACTAACTTTCCTCTTTGCAAATTGAAACAACTCAAGATTTGCGTTGGACTGTACGGGAGTACAGGGGAATTGAATTTCACAGTTCCAGGGCCGAACTTGGATTTCGGGAATTCCTTAAAATTTCAATACTGGGTTTATTCTTGCTTGAAATTGTTGTGGAAAGTAAAGTTAGCCGTTGTTACATAATAATATTTGTAGTGAAAATATAAGAGGCTATTTTGTACTTTAATAATAAATAAGCTTCAATGTTTTATACCGTAATTTTAACCTGGAAATATTATTTCATACCTACCCTAACTGAAAATTGATACGCTGAAATGCTTATTGTATTTTTATTTACATAAAAGTTACGTATACGATTAGGTACAGCATCTTCCCAACTAATATTATAAATGCGAAAGTAACTCTGTCTGTCTGTCTGTCTGTCTGTCTGTCTGTCTGTCTGTCTGTCTGTCTGTCTGTCTGTTATTATTATTATTATTAAATAAATAAATAAATTAACTTCTAAGAAAAGAAGCAATAAAGACCGACTTGACGTCCCCTTCTCAACCTTCTTTATCCGCGATTCATTTTGTATTTGTTTTGGTCAAGTTTTTCCTTTTTAATTAAAGAAAAAGTCTCACCCCTCATTCAAAATTACCCTACGACTGACAGCAAATAGCTTAAAAATTGCCTTACGAATTATTTGTTAAGCCCATTTCAGGCACTTTTTAAATATCGTGAATTGATAAGGATTACCATTTCCCATTTTTAAATGGGGACCATGAATCGGAAAACTGTATTATGAATGCAGACTTTTACACCGAGGACCAACTCATAAAAAACTCATTTATTTCTGCAAATTGGTTTTAAAAAAGCACTTTTACACGTCCCAATATTAACTCTACCACACAACGGTCTAGTGATGGTCGCGGTAAGCACCTGGATGCGTCATTGTGCAATCTTTAGGGGAGGGTCCAGCAATGGATGGAGTAAAATTACTAATTCCTAGATAACTTGTACTCGTAGCTAAAGGTAGTTTTTTTTGTTAGTATTTTTATGTATTTACTAGCTTTCCGCCCGCGGCTTCGCCCGCGTGACAAAAGGGCTGTTATTAGGGTTTTCCCGGAAATTATTCGAACTTTTTTCGCCGTGAAAACCATCCTTTGACTTCAACGAACATTAAAAAAAAAGAATTGGTAGAATTCAAGGTCTGGGCATTGTTGAGTTATGCGCTTACCAAAACATTTTGCGATTCATTTTTTTAATATTAGAAAATTTGAGGTCCTTGCAAAATTGAGAGTTAATGTTATTTAAACTTATTTATTACTTTTTTTTTATTACACTGTCTACAATATTCTGTTCTGTTCTTTCAAAAAGTTAGCGTGTTTCATTTTCCACCTTGCTGATGCAAACGCAAAGATAAACTTGCGGCAAAGTGTGGGTAGTTCAAGTTTGTATTTGCTGCCCGTATTGTTTACTTCGGCAACCTTGCGTAGTAGTTACTTGGTATAATATCAATGTACTAAGTTGTAAGATCGGCAACAACTTAAGGTATACTTTTGCCTGCGACTTCACTTGATTTCGGCATGTCATGGATTTTGTTCACAATTTAAAGGTTTTAATTTGCGGAAACTTTACTTTATCTGATACTTTCTTTAAGAAAATACCCTAAGTGACTCTTTCAGACTTTTATCAAAGTCGGTTCATCCTTTTCGTTTTTTTTATGCATAATAAGGCAGGTATTTGACCGCAATTACACCTGGTGTTAAGTGAGGTGCATTCTAAGATGGTACATAATCTTCTTCTGTTCTGTGTCTACCACTCACTAAGATCAGAAATGCAGTCACTCTTGTCAGCCTTTTTCCAAAATTTTACACAGTTAAGTAAGTATATACTGTGTGCTTACTATGTTTTTACATTAGATTGTGCTCACTAGCGACTGGATACAAAACGACAGGAAATATCCAGCTCTCCTAGCAGTTACTTTCAAGAACTAAAATCTTTATAGATTTTTTACGCACGCGCTGTGATGACGTTTAACGTAAACTCATGGTTAAGTGGTGGTGTGACTGGTGGCACTGATGTGAGCTAGGCAGTTTCAATTCCATACATTGTTTGCTACATCGCATACACTTTATGTACCTATTATCTTCACTATACACACACAAGCTATGCAAAACTTTACCCGCATTGTTCATCGTCCTATTGGAGTATGGCAACACATTAGCGGCCACAAATCCTGGCAACACTCGATAATGCCGGTCAGAGTCATTAGCTTTATTGCCACTGTCCATTTGTTGTGATGGAATGTTCTGGAATTGTAGCTATTTAATGGTAATAAGCTGGCTGTTAAAATGATTAGGAGGTTGAGTTTGGTGATTGTAATCAAGCAAGGTTTACAAGGCTGATTTGCATCGTCTTAACTTCTTCTAAGCACTTGCCAAATGTTGGTCTCGAAGCGTTGGTAGGGTAAAAAGATTATGAGACATGTAGAGGCTCCTTATTGGACCTGCAACGAAATTAATCAGAAGAACATAGGAGGAGTTAGAAGTTTAGGTTCGACTTCCCTCCGTTGCAAAGCGGATGACAGGTGACAAGTTAGTAATCTTTAACAACACCACGAACAATATTTCCATTGTTATCATTGCAAATAAATGACACTATGTTTGCTGTCTATGCCATAATTATGTTTGTCTCGAAGTGCTGTAAGGGCCCAAAAGATAAGGAAACATGTAAACTGCCCTGCAACCAATTTTTACTGTATTTGACGTTCATAAGTACCACCAGTGGTAAAAATTGAAAAAAATATTTTTGATTTGATTTGATTTGATTTGACTACTTACGCACGCAGTCGAACAAAGGAATTGATCCTTTCTCCAATGTTTCTTCAATTTTATCATCTCCGATTGAGCATTGTCCTCTATTTGAAAAATATCTGCATATTAAACAACAACAAACGAGATACGATACAAACCGCATATCGTTGGTGGACTGCGCTCGACCGCAAATAAAAATGGAGGAAGAATATTCTCCTGGAGGTTTTGTGAGATGTTTACATCGTATTTGTTATTGTGAATTTGTGTCAAAATATGTTGTAGGTACTAGAAAATCAGATTGTACATATTTATATTAGGTTTACCTTATTATATAAGGTAAACCTCAAAGTGAATTTAAAGAAAACATGTTATAATAGTTTGTTAGGACTTTGCAGTAGTGCATTGCACAAAAACTATATGCTTCCGAGGCTACGTTATACCGTCATTTCTATGGCAAGTATAATATTTTATGACTTTGGCAGCTTATAAAGTCAGTGAACTCCATGATAAAAAATAAGGCATTTCTAAATGCCAATGGCACATCTAATTACTGATAAAACAAATAATTCTTGCTGAATACTGGGTAATCTAAACTAACAGACAGGCCAATTACAGCAAACCTAATTTAAGTCCTACATTATTCAAAGCACAATGAGACTAAACTCCGACTTAACACATTACTCAAGTTAACCGCGAATCTTAAAGCGTAATTTATATAATGCAGTTTTCATTAACAGTAACAAATTGTATGTGCATAAATTAATGAAGGAATTGTATAGGCGTTATATAATTTTTCATGCCACAGTAAAGTTGAATATAGTAAGATATGTTATGTGATACACTCGACGGTTTTAAAGTGTTACTATCGCTTGTTCCCATCAAGTCACTCTAATTTACATAAATCTTTCCAACGTGTGAAAATTACAAAGAAAGAAGTACTTAACGACGTACTTGCGTAACTCGTTTACACCTAATAGATAAAACACAGTACCTATAATATTCACAAAATGAAATTAAATACAAATAAAGAGGTCTGGCTAGTGAGGGGAGTGTAGACTAAAATCTGGCATTTGCCTCTAGTAACCCTCTAACTAATCAAAGTACACTCTGCTCGCTTTATTTCATCTCTAATTGTTTTTTTTAATGTGTATGTTAAATATTTAATTATGTAGTTTTGTTGAACAATTTACCTATGTGACTTTTTATGCAGCAAATAAATGTTCACTTACTTACTTTGAACATGTGTTTAAAGCGACGTTTAGTATGGAAGTGTTATTTTAAACTACTGTTCAAAGTCTGTATGAACTTTGATCGTGGTTTATGATGACAATTTAAATTGTGATTTATCTCACACGTGTATGTGATATGAAGTCACTGTCTAACTGCACTGTGGCACAAATTTCATTAATATCAGCTAATGGCTTCGTTCTAATAGAAATGCTAACAGAGTATATTAATCACGTTTTAACAATTTATTCCACGCGTTAATTTATCATTTAACCGAGTCGTTGAGTAAACACACATCTCGATATAAATACTCATTTTAATATAATTGGAGTCAAAAGAGTAAGCTTCCTCATGAATCTTATCTAAGTCTTTCGCCATAACAACAATGTTAATAGCATTGTTGTGTTCCGGCAGTTAGAGGTAAGATAGCCAGTTCCTCCGTGGTTGAGGATTCCGGGTGAAGCACGCTTCCACCTTCGGCCTGATCATCACTTACCATCAGGTGAGATACAGGCCAAGAGCTTCCTCGTTATGGATAAAAAAAAAATAGAAGTACATTACTATACGAGCAAAAGTTTTCAAAAGCAGTTTTGCAATAACTTAAGTAACTTTAAAATTACTTTTATTATACCTACCAAGTGCTAGAAAAAAGTGACTCGACGCTGCGACTGATACTGGTCAGATGTCATTGTGTTTTAACTTTTTGTAGGTTAGTATGACCAGTACACAGCATGTTAAGGTACTCATTTTCATTGCTAAATTGCACCTATTAGACCACATAATGTAGCGTCAAGGCTATTTTATATTAGGCTACAACATGCAAAAAAAACCATAATTACTTCTTGATACCTTATTAGGCTTAAAACTTACGTTGTGGACCTTCTGTACTCAACCATTCTATTGTGCCTACTTGCGTGTAACGTGACCCTGAACCGACAGCTTATATTAATAACGAAACAATTCTCATAATAATCTTATCGCCTGGAGAGGGCGCTGGCTGTGAAATATTGGCGTATTTTCAAAATGGAGACGAGAAAATGCTTAAATATTTTATAGCCCGATTTTATTGGACCGAGTGGGATTAAATAATGAGAAATTAAAGCAATGGCGGTCTTAAATTATATTACAAAGGTGAGTTTTTTGATTACCACTTACTTTTCTTCCACCAGCCGTAGGTACTTGTTTCAAGTATAATTTGGAATTAGTTTTTATTTTATTTTGTAAAAACAATATAAGTAGGTAATATTAATAGGTGTTATAAATTTATGTAAGTATTCGTCTTTAAGTGTCCTCCTGATAATGTATTTTTTTGTTTTTCGATTATCTTATTTAATCCATTGTAGTTTGTGTGTATTTGTAGAACCTAACATTAAACTTATAAATTCACGTTCATTTATTAAAATAGGTATCAATTAACGATATCGTATTTGCGACCCTTCTGCGTCATTTACTCTTTGTCAAAGCTCATTTCGATACACTTGAACCGCACGTCGTGACCTTGCAAACAACAAGGGGTCTATTTTGAAAAACTTTCAACCCATCGACTCTACCTACCTCTCTCACTCGTAGGACGCGTGAAAGAGATGGATGTAGATGGAAGTGTAGGAATGGGCGTCCAGAGTAGGGTTTCTTAACCGGCGCAGGATTCACGCATCGTCGACTTCGTAACGTGCTTTTTGAAGTGTGTTCGTTAGGGGTGATGTTCATTTGTTTAATTCGGAACGAGCAAGCACATTATTGTGTTGCTCCCGAATGTTCGTCATTGAAAAGTGTAGAGTTCTGAGAACTTTGATCAAGTTGAAGTCTTTGGGGAATATAAATAAGTTAATGTTAATTATTCGTATGGAAACGTATGACTTTAACAACTTTATTGTACCCCACACAAAATACACTGAAATAAAAGAAATACTCAATCGAAATAGCATAGAGCAGGCGATCTTATTGCTAGAAAGCGACTTACACCGGTATTCACAAACGATGCTTGCTTAAGTGAAGCAGTAAATCGAACGCACAACGTCGAATAGAGCTCTGTGTGGTTCATGTATCATCCTGTGCGTCCACGCGCACTGTGAGACGTCATAGTGATGTTTGTGAATACGGGCGTTGCTTATTAGGTACCTTTATTTATTGTTATTATTTTTAGTGCGTGATTTAAATAAGGACTACTTTAAAGATTGAATTAATCCTGAATTCCCTAAATCTTCAAATTATGGTTTCATTTTCATAGCACATATTGATCCAAAAGGTAAATTGTTAATCTTAGAATAGAAATAATGTTCTTTTCTGCTCAACTTACTTTGTTAAGAAATGGAAAACGAGAATAAATAGCATTCAACTTTTTTCCAGGAATTCTTATTTTATTGCTTCTACCTAGAACAAACATCTGGGCCTTTGTTTTAATTAGTATTGTCCTTACAATTATGTACCAAAAACTTGATTTTCTGTTGAGCTTCAATTAACAGTACGTTATTTGTGTAATACAAGCTTTTAAATTGCCTTTGCCAGCCATAAAGAAGAAAAATAAAGAAGAAAAAGAAGTAGAAAAGAAAAGATTATGTTGTTCCAATGTGGTAGTGCCTAAAAAAGTGCAAAGTATTCAAGTGCGCAAATACTAACTAGAGTTTTTTTTTACAACGAGGGAAGCTCTTGGCCTGGATGTCACCTGGAGTTGGAAGCTAGCTTCACTCGAAATCCTCAACCAGAGAGGAGCAACTGGCTATCCTACCTCCAACTACCAAAATACAAAACTTAAGTTTGCAACAAAATAAAAAACATTTCTTGCAAATTTACATACATTTATTTTAAAAACTTTATCCCAATGCCCAATATCCAATAACCACAGACAATATAATCGTACCAGTCCTCCAAAGGACACGTCTCCACGGGCGAGTCAGGACGCGGTCAGCCGTGATTCCGCTCCGTTTTTGTAATACACCTGGAGGATACTTTTTAAGGACATACTATTGTGTTACGACGTGGCTTTTTTTTGGATGATTCGTGTTAAGAGGAAAGATTTGGGTATCGGTTTGTTTGAAAACTACTGTACTGATTTGCAAGCAAGCAAACTTGGCGGCGCACTGTAGCAGACGAGGCGAAGAAAATCGGCAAGACCTGGAGCTAGATCAAACTTGAAGCTCAAGACCGAACGCGATGGAGGACTGTTGTGCACGCCCTCTGCCCCATCAAGGAGACATAGAACCTTAAACCAAGTATAGATTCGATAAATTCTTCCACCATTAGAATTCTAAATTGTATCTGATGAACATAAGCGGTCTTACGATTACATTGTTGAACTTATTTCAAAAACTAAGTCTCAAACTCCCAATGCCCAATATCCAGTAACCACAGACAATGTAATAGTACGAGTCCCTCGCCAAAGGACACGTCTCCACGGGCGAGTCAGGACGCGGTCAGCCGTGATTCCGCTTTTTCGTGATACACCTGAGAATACTTTTGGGGACACGTGTTACGTGGCTTTTTTCTTGGAAGATAAGTTCGGACTTGTGGGATGTGTGTCATAATATCGTGGCATCGACTATGTTTTATCGTTGGAAATACTAAGGTTAAGCCTCTAGAGAACAAAACTTGTTGAAACAGTTACTAGTATGTCTCATAATCGTAATCATTCAGCTATAAAAGGTACCTGTGATTTCGTTGCGCCGCTTTTTGGTGATACACCTGAGGATTCTGTAAGAAGAACCTCTTTTGGGATATTTTTTTATGTGACAGGAGGCAAACGAGCAGACGGATCACATGATGGTAAGTGATTACCGTCGCCCATAGACATTATGTCATAATGTCTCATAATATTATGGCGCATCTTCTCAACACTTGCTAAATGTTGGTCTCGAAACGTTGATAGGGGAAAAATATTTTTGCCAGACAATATGTTTGTAAAGGCTTCAAAACTGTAAGTTGTTTATTACTTAGAATTTTTTTTTTCTTTAAATGTATTCATGTTTATACTCATTGCTCTGATGGACCGACGACATCATAAAGGTAGCAGGAAGGCGTTGGATGCAGGCCGCTACCAAGCGGTCAACATGGAAATCATTGGGGGAGGCCTATGTTCAGCAGTGGACGTCCTATAGCTGAAATGATATGATGATGATGACTCATTGCTCTAACATCTTGCTTTGACAGGTTTCAAACCTGTGAAACTAGCTAGTGTTATAGTCCAATACGCCATGCAATATTTGCAATACTCAATACAGTATAAGAACAGTGAACATTCTTCCAGAGACAGCAAAACTTGAACAAGAAACTTTCTTACATGCCTACTTGGTACGCTACACCGCAAATACCACAGTATAAATGGGAGCAGTAGCCTAATAATGTAAAATATATCCTTCTAAGTATTACCTCTGTCTTTACTTACTTCATAGCACTAATCGCTTAAACAGACAGATATTTTTTTCTCTACCTAATGTAACTTACATACTTAATTAAATAAGCGTGTATTTTTTTTACCCACAACGAGGCAGCTCTTGGCCTTATGTAATTTTATGTTTACTTACCCATACTTTTTATGTAATTAATGTTTTTTCCTTAACATAAAATTAAATGAATCGATAAAGAATATGATAGGTACCTCTACAATCATCATCATTGTAACAGTCCACTGCGGCTTGACATAGACCTCCTTCAATACGCTGCTTTTTAATTTTTATTCGATTTGTTGAATCTGGCTTCTGCCAGCGACTTTTCACAAGTTGGCCTGGAGTGTCATGTTTGTAATCTATCTTATGTTTCGAGCTAGATGGACCTAGTTGGAGATAAAATATAAGATGCAAACACACAATCAGTCCTTTCACACTTTGGGCTTTTATTGCCGGTCAAGCTGCAGATCCTGGCTACACAGGAGTTGCAGCGGTGGGAACGAAAGGTGAGAATAGTCCTGTACGGCTAGCACGAAAAACTTTCCAGTTCGAATCCTTTGCGTATTCGAATCGCCATCAAAAGATTTAGTACGAAAACTACACAGCGCCCTTGTAAACGTGTCGTAAAGTGAACTTAGTATGAGAAATGGTTGCACGAAACTTATTTTGAGAATCAAAATTCGAAGGTTGAGTATCGGATTTTGTCTTTAAACCGGCGTTTATTTATTTTTAAACCGGCAGACAGTGGTGACTGAGTTTATTGCGGCGCTTTTTCTCAGCACTTGCCAAATGTTTGTCTTGAAGCGCTGGTAGGTCAAAAAAAGAATGAGACATGTATAGGCTCCTTAAGAGCATTTGACGATTTGTAAGTTCTAATTTAATTAGTATAAACAAATAAAGATAATTTTGATTTTGATTTTGTCGAATACGCAAACGATTCGAAGACGAAAGTTCTTCATGCTAGAGGTACTGTTTTACAGTCAAGAAAGTCTACCGACCATTCCTGTGGTATGGTTCCTCCTACAACCATCGGTTCGTTCCCACGGGGGTCGTTATGCGTCGCGCTCCGCTTGCGACCTTCGTATGCACCCTCTTCACTTTTTTCAATAATTAAGCCTGGGAAGGCAGTGTGTGAACGGATTTTTTGATGTTGTAAACTACTGGAATTATTCCGTTTTTGTTGCATTTGTAACGTGTAAGTTTTGGAATTTTAATCGTGGAAATAGCCGAGCTTAGTATTAATTTACAGCTAGATAATCAACTAAAAAGTAGATGTTTTCATTGAAACAGGTTTGATTATTTATCTATCTACTTAAAAAGATTTACAACCATGTAGAGTCTATACAGCCAACAAGCTACATTAATACATGTACTACCATTGTATAACTTTAAATATTTTGGCAAATGCATTATTTTTTAGTAAAATATGTGCTGTTTCAAATCAACAATTGCCATGCAAATTACAACGCCATTGCTATAGAAATAAAACTTCAGCTCTAATCTGATGCTAAAAATTTGTGTAATCGCGTTTGTCCACGGCTTCACCCGCGTGAAATTTTGTTTGTCACAGATCGTTATAAATTATAGCCTATACGTTATTCTGGGTTATAAAAAATAATAGAAAGAAGAAACAAATATAATTTATTGAACACAGTAAGCATAAATTATAAACAATAACAACACAAAACGAATATGTAAAATAGAGGGCCACTGTGTCAATAGGCTCAGCTCAGCATTTATCCTGACATGCTCGTGAGGGCATGTCAAGAAGCTGGTCTTCCACGAGAGCCCTTGTTGTGGCTTCGCGCATCCCTTCAGAGAGACATCGACTCGAGTTCGATATCTCTCTAAAGGGTAAAATAATACTGTAAAGTTTCATCAAAATCCGTTCAGTAGTTTTTGCGTGAAAGAGTAACAAACATCCATCCAGACATACAAACTTTCGCATTTACAATATTAGTAGGATTTTGAATAAAAAAAATTAAATACATCTGATATAATCGTCATATTTCCATACCCATCGTAATAATAATTTCCACTTAACTTACAAGTTAATCTCGAATTGACTCAGAAATTGTTTTCCCAAAGAAAAAACGTAATTCGTGGGCACATGACTAACGAAGTGTGTAATTAATGAGTGTGTTTCGCAGAAGATTAAGTGGGTGGGCGAAATAATTACGAGATATTATTTATCATTAAAATAACACATAAAGGAAGAGCTATAGCGATTTGTTTTGATGAAATAGTCGAAGATTAACCAAATAATTATTTCTTTAACTATTTACCGAATTTGAGTAGAGGTATTTTATCATTTAAGGGTGATATAGTAATTATTTATAAAGAAATATGAACAAAATTATCGGGAATTTAGAGTTAGTACAATTATGTTTTATTTCCAACATGACAGTTAATATAGTGTTCATCATTTAGATAAAATAAAATTGTAGTAATGATTAAAAAGAAATTTAAACTAAATTGTAGGGAATTTAGAGTCATGACAGTTGATACAGTGATAATAATTGATAGATAAATTAAAAGACTAACTCTGGGTAGCACCATAACGTCAAAAGTATGTCAAATTCCGTTCAAAAACACCGATTATTATTGTTACCGTTAAAATAAGGTGGTGCAACTCAGCCTTAATAAATTTTATTATTTTAAAAATAGAATTGAATAGCATCCTTCAAACACATGTTGCATAAAAAGGTGCGAATCAGACCACACAGCCGGACCACAGCCTTTTCTAAGGCTTCATATATCGAATTACCATCCTTACCACTTTAACTATGCCCCTAGCGTAATCAAAATTCACCCTTGTTCCTTACGTAATAAGTTCTAAAATCTCCGATCGAAAGTTCTTTATACACTGGTCGCTCATGTTGAGGTCCATTTTCGATAGATCCCGATGATTTACGATTACCAACCTTGAGTGTATTATAACGATAAGGTTGAAGATTCTTGAGATGAAGCTCAAATTATAGGCCGGGAGCATGTGGTATAGTTTCCAGTTACCGAATCAAGTGGTGACATTATAAGGAGCGTCTAGAAGACGTTGTATGGGAAATTAATATTGGATGGAGTAAAGGGTGGAGTAATGCATCCAGTAAACTAGTTTTAGACTACGTAGGTGATATAGAATTTTCTATTAGAGGCATAGAAGATAGGGTTCAAATCGAATTCAGTGTTCAATTTCATCCCTGTTAGGTTTAATGAAAAATGTTTCATCCTAATAAACTCGTATAAATGAAAAATTTAAAGATTTCAGACAATAGGTCGTTCGTTATTTAATCATTGCGAAGAAATTTGGATCTATAGGTCCAAAAAATATGAAAATTCATTGAAAATTTGCAAAAAAATTACAATACCTTAGGACGACGAATGCAGGTCGCTACCAACCAGTTAATTGGAAATCATTAGGGGATACCTATGTCTGGCAGTGGACGTCCTGTGGCTGAAATGATGATGATGATGAAGCACGCCAACAATAACATTTTTTTTATAATTATGACTAAAAGAAAATCATTTTAGTAAGCAAGTGCTTAAGAGTAAGTACTACTTTATGCGTTTCTTATTCAGATAGCATTATACTGGAACGAACCAGAAACTAATCCAGATAAGTGGTTCAACCCGCTTTGTCCAAACTGATAAAACTCCACTTCAACTAAACCGACCGTTAAGTCCGCCATAATATTTGACAGGCGCATAAAAACTATACGCTGCGCCCAAATGACGTCATAACGCGAAAATGTAGTTGGCATTCCTGGACACTTCCTAATTCTATGCTCCTACCGAACATTACCTTACAATTTTGTCAGCACACTCCAAAATCACACCTAAACATATTCAGAGTAAGGCGTAAAATCCAGCTGGATGCTTCAAATAAAATGGCAGCAACAATTTGCTTTCATTTGAAATTGAGTTTTAAAGCGGAGCGGCAGAGTCGAATTTCAAATGCAGATTTCCGCATTGCAGTATACCATGATTTTCGTTCTTGATACTTTGCGAAAGGGTTTACTTTTGAGTTGGAATATGATTCGAGCGAGGCCTGCATTGCTGGGAACAGTATTATTGTATGGACCCAACTGGATTTCAGAAGATGCAAGCAGTGTGTTAACGGAATTTCACTGAAAGGTGCTGTTTTAGTCAAAACAAGTTCAGGTTATTGATAAATTCATTTTATTTTCTTAAAAAACTTTTATTGTACCTAATTGATTTTAGATTACTAACGCACTTTAATCACTGTAAAGTAAATGTTTCCACGTATTATGGTATCTCACAAAAAACATCTTTAATCCAAAAATCTGTCTAAATAATAAATACTTCTCAGTAAACAAACTTCTCCACAAAGAATCTTCCTAGAATCGTGTTTATTTCTCAATTCAGATACTTATCTTAATTTTTTCACACTTAGTTTATCTTCGCAAAGAAAATTTATGGAAAATTCAAAAGCTTTAATAAACATTGTATATTAATAGCCGCTCGTTAATCTTTGAAAAACGTCAAAATAGTGACAAAATGTTTTCGCAGACAACACGGCGTGTAAGAGCTCGTGTAAAATAAAACAAAACTAAGCCATCTCTTAGGACGTCTAGATTCTGTGCTAGTGATGTTTGTAGGCAAAATCAAAATAGGATGTTTGTATCGATATGGTGTGCGATAGAAAAAAAATTGATCGTAAATACTTTTATGTTATCGAGCTTTAGTTGGCAATTTGGCAGTTGGTTGATTAATGTTGATTGACCAATTACTATTTATTTAAGCACTTTGGCGATGTTTTAGTTAAATTACTTGGGTAATAAAATAATCTATGAATTTGACGAAACATTTAAATCGGGATAAGAAGGATAAGTATAATTGTTTTATTTTTCTTTCGCTCTGAAAACAAAGCTTGTACTACGAAAATTCCGTTTTAGTATTAGCCGGCCGATTGTCTTCGCTAAATTGACAATTATTTATTAGAATGGAGCTAAATAGCTTTGTAACATACACGTAAGGTTCAATCACACTGAAATTCAATACCTTCGACCCTTATAACAGCCAGCGTAGGTGGAGAGGTATTGGACAAGTTAAATTGTCTCGAGACTTCCAACGAAATTAATCAGAAGTAATTAGTGGAGTTTGGAGTATATAACAGTGTAACATTGTTTCTTCCCTGTGCATAGTTGTCCAGGAACTAGCGCCATACAATATATTATTATAACCTCGTGAATTTAGTCTAGTATTATAAACGAAAGCTCAAAAAGCTTGCAATGTTCAAAATCTATAAAAAATAACTAAGTATGCAGTGCAGTTACTTTGATAAAACCTGAAGAAAATTTTGGGTGCTGCTTACACTTTTTCAATGGAAGCTGATTCTGTTAGGCACTTCTAAATACAAAGAGTAGTACCTAACACTAGACCGAAAAATCTTTGTCTGCTTAAACATTAAATAAATCAGACTAATTTCTAGTTCTGGAAGTTAATTTTGCTAAGAAGGACTTTATTTTTTAATATACCATAGCATCATAACCCAATTATACAATTTCATGGGGTAAAAATTCGACAAATCCGTGTCCCACCACTACCGCAGCCTGCGCTAGGTTTTAAGCGTATTCCTGGGGGACTACAATTAACAATGCTAAGCAGACAACCGTCCCTATTTACATTTGTTAAAGTTTCCATTAAAAAGCGCGCAGCTTGGGAATGAAGAATAGATTATACCTGTCGTCATTTATTTGTTTCTGGTGAACAAGGATTGCATTTGTTTAATGATTAATTGGATTTGCTCGTTTTGAGTTGGTTTTGTTGTTTTTTTGTTGTTGTTACAAAAATGCAGTTTTCATTGGACAAGCTTGTTAAAATACTCACCCTGGCTGTTTAATCCATATTATAAATGGGAAAGTAACTCTGTCTGTCTGTCTTGTTTTCACGCCTAAACCACAGAGCCGATTTTGATGAAATTTGGCATAGAGATAGTTTGAGTCCCGGGAAAGGACATAGGATAGTTTTTACCCCGATTTTTGAAACAGGGACGCGCGCGAGATAATTTTTTTCTGTGACAGACAAAATTCCACGCGGGCGAAGCCGCGGGTATAAAGCTAGTTAATTCATAAATTATTGTTTTGAATTCTCTTTACGTCTAAGAATGAACCGATGTTGATGAAATGGTATAGCAATCCTTTGAGACTCTAATTTAGGATAATTTTGATCCTGGTTTTTGAAAGGAGGCATGCGCGTGATAAAGGTTTTCTGTAATATTCTTTGTAAAACAAAAACAGTGAAAAGACAGACCACAATTCACGCGGGCGAAGCCTCCAACGTAAATAGTAGTAATACAAGTTAGGCAGCTATAAATCGTAATCAAAAATTGATCTCAGTATTGAGTGGATAATACTGAGTAAAGATTTCACTTGAGTCGTTTCATGATAGGCCTAAGAAAGGAACCATCGAGGTTCAACGTATCGTGGAGCCTTGTCAACGAAAATTACTCTCAAAAAAATATCGTTTCATCCCAGCCATCTGCTTCCGAGTGTTCTTTTATATCTTTTGCATTTTAACCGCATTTCATACCCAATTAACCTTAACTGGAGCGGCGACCCGGATAATAACGAAAAATGGTAATTCCGCCATCCACGATCAAGATTGTTTCGTCGCTGTATCTTTTATCTTTTTGATAATGCTATTTTTTTCTTACAGGAGCTCAATCACGGTTGTAAAATAGGTCACTGTTATCTTACACTGATACCTACATTTTAAGATATCGAAACGAGTTGGTATAGTTAGTCCTTTTTGGTTTGGAAATAAGGATCTCTTTTGGCGGGAAGTACATTGTATTTTCTATAACAGCAATTATAGAAAACCACTAAAGGTCGGATTATCTTGAAGGAAGCTTCTTCTCCAGTAGTAAACTGAACAATTATAGAAAACCACTGAAGGTCGGATTATCTTGAGGGAAACTTCTTCTCTAGTAGTAAACTGAAGTGGGCTGGTCATTATAAATTAAGGTCACATAACCGAGGTAGCAACTTTCTATGTTGCTAAAACAGACCCTAAGCCTAAGTGGTACCGTTTCAATATAATTACGTGCAAAAAATCGCAAGTCTGCGCTACAATCGCAAAATCGCCAGACAAAGAAGCAAGTCAGCTCCGACCCGACAAAAGTACAATCGAAAAAACCTTTTTTCCAATTCACAGCGGAAATAATGTAACTTCGTTACCGATATTAATAAAAACTACGGAGTAATGTACATTTTAATCAGTGCAGCAGCCATTTTGTAGGGTAGTCCAATATCTTTATGCAAACGAACCCTCTGATAGTGTTTAATTATAATTTCAGGAAAACCCGTTGTAGCGCGCTGATGGGAAATGTACGCCATGATTTTTTACGGAAAGAAGCTGTTGAGTGTATTGATGAAAGTGTACATACAATTTATTCATGAAACATAATAAAATTTTTGTTTCAAAAATTACTTAAAAAATTATTCCTGATCCAATCAAAACATTTTTTTATTGTAAACGCGTCCTCTGTGTGATAAAAATTGGACTGTGATATTTTTGGTAAAATAACTACTAGTAGGTACCAGTAGTAAAAATACTCAAAATAATGAAAAAAGCGCTTTATAGAAAGAAATATTTTTTTCTTAGTTGGAAGAAAATAAAACTTATTTCCTTTTTGACACAGTTAAAAGATCTATCTCTATNACTATGTACCTATTTATTTGTTGCAAAATAACATTTATTGCAACTACAATAGGTGCTATAGCCTAAAGGCTTAGTGTGAGTTTACATTAAACATCCTCACTAGTGAGCGCGTAAAAAAATGACATTAAATGTATGACGGATTATACAGCGCCCCTAGCGGAAACGTTCACGAACTAAAATGTTCCTATATTTTTTAACGCGCTCACTTCTGAGGACATTTGATGTAAACTCACACTCAGCCCTCTGTATTCAAATGACAAACACTGGCAGCTTTAGAAAATACAGCTAAAAAACGGAAGAAGATCCGTAAACCAAAATATTCATTCCGCGCCAAACAAAGAGCCCTGATAAAGCTGGCAATGCCGATTGACATTTAGGTACAGTCGCGTCCAACAATAAAATTTGATTGTGTCTGTAACAACCTGAATTGATGTCGTGCCGGCCCTAGCGAAGGCAGCGGCGAAATGTGCTCGCCATAACTGGCTGGTAGAGTTCGATAACACACTTAAAACGCTTTTGTGCGTTTTTTTACGTTTCCATTTTTGAATATTTTTTTAATATTAAAGTAAATGAATGAATAAAGATACAATGGTTCAATAACTTACGGCGACAATAGTTCAACTTCTAGAGTAAAACCAATAACGGTGCCGTAACGAGCTAGTTTTTTAAGTGCCTCTAAAATGACATAAACGCCCGTATTCACAAACGATGCTTGCTTAAGTGAAGCAGCAAATCCCCATAGCGTAGCATAGCATAGCATAGCGTCCACGTGCACTGTGAGACTTTAAAGTAATGTTTGTGAATCCGTATTCACGCCCGTGCGCAAATCACAAAATGCACACGTAAGCATTACAACAATGTTTTATCAGTCTTGTTAAACGATATGCGTGATAGTTTTTCGACTTTTGTGAGCCTTTTGGAACTAATTTTTCTTTTAAGCAAGTTATTGCTGGACTTATGGAGTCCTTTAGTTGAAACGAAATTGCTGAGAAAGTACTTTATAGCATTAATAGTATGTAGTTCACATACAAGTTTTGATTTCAGATGTCCTAGAGGATGATATCTGACAGAAAAGGTCATCATAAGTTAGCATTATTCTTCAATTTAGGTCATGCCTTCAAACTTCCTTTACCCCTTCCTTCAATATTTCAAAAAAAATCTAATCTAAAATGGCCGTATGGCAATTTTTCACCTGAAAAACATTAGCCTGTCCCGTATAAAACTAAAGCAGGTGGCCATCCGTCCCGTTCCCCCGGGACCCTCAATCCAGGTGCGTTCCGCTTGGCAACTTTGATTTACGCGGACGCACGGCTACAAATCACCACACCCTATATAGCGGCGGTGAGTTACCGACATCCTGTATAATAGAGACGGGGTTTGTCGATGCTGGAAAATTTTTTGGTGGAAAATCTATGGGGCGATCAGTGGAGACAACCTATCTGGTTACCTTGACGTGATAAAATATGAGTGGGGTAAAGACCATTCTGTATGAAATGAGACAGCAATGAGAGTGGAATATGTAGTGTAGGCAGTACCATTATGTGGACAGAAGATCTGGTGAAAGTCGCGAGAAGTACCTTAATGCAGGCATCGTAGGACCAATCGTCCTGAAATCCGTAAAGAGGCTTTTGTTCAGCAGTGGACGGGATCCGATAAAGGTGTGAGAAAGAAAACTTTTACTAGAATATGTTCATACTATTTAAAACACGTGTTTGTTTCACTTACACGTGAAAGAAAGAAAGAAGAACAAAATGTAAATCAAGTTTACAATAATAAGTCTGAATGTTATTCCATTTTTTTTAACTACTTTACTTTTATTAACTACTACATTGTGATAGAAATTTGAAGCATTTTATGTTACGTATTAATTTTCTCAATTTTTAATTTATCGATAAAATTAAATACGCTCCCCATCACTATCCTCAGATTGCAATGACCATTATACCTGACTCCAGGTTAAATTTGGGCACAACAACTGAACGTCAGCTGCATTTCAATCACTTTTAGTTGACATACACTGAAATTTACGCACGATTTCGATTTCACGGGTACGGGTTCGGTGCTCGGTTCAGTTCGTTTAGGCAACTACCTATTTCTAAACATCAATTTAGAATCTTGTGATTTTCGAAATGGCTTCGCTTCGTCTTTCTTTCTTCGTAACTTCTTCGTGTAGCGATCACGAAAACGAATCTGTCATAACTTTTTTTTATCTACAACGAGGAAGCTCTTGGCCTGTATCTCACCTGATGGTATTAAGTGCCGATCAGGCCGAAGGTCGAAGCGAGCTTCACCCGGAATCCTCAACCACGGAGGAACTGGCTATCTTCCTCTAAAACACAATAATGCTGTTAACATTGTTGTCATGGCGACAGACTTATGTAAGATGGTGGTAGCTAGCCAGGCGGACTTAGAACAAGCCCTACCACCAACCAAACCGAACAGAAAAATCTGCCCCCACTGGGAATCGAACCTGGGACCTCTGCGTCTGAAGCAGGTGGTCTTACCACTAGACCACAGAGGCGGTTAACTGTCACGATGTTCAAATTAAAATTATTGGTATATCGCTTAACTCAGCCTGAGGTAGGGCAGCTACAAGAGAGGGGTGATTTTGACACAATAATATTATTATCATGTGACAGACAAACAAATCTGAAGTCTCGCTGACGTTATTTGACGTAACAAAAAACACTCTTCCATGCCGCTCCCATACCTCAGGTACTGACCCAGTTATGCGCCAGACATATTATAGCCTTTTTCAGGGCACTTTTACATGTGCCAAACATGTTTTGCTTTACCACTACTTCAAGACATCGTCATGGTGTAGTACAGACGAGATAACCTGATAATTATGCTGTCGTGTGTACACACTTTAGTCGTTGGTTAGCGATATTTTATCATCATCATTTCAGCTATATGACGTCCACTGCTGAACATAGGCCTCCCCCAATGATTCCCATCGTTCGTTCGTTTCAGCCGAAAGACGTCCACTGCTGGACAAAGGCCTCCCCCAAGGATTTCCACAAAGACAGGTCCTGCGCCGCTCGCATCCAGACACCTCCCGCGACCCTCACCAGATCGTCGGTCCACCCAGTGGGAGGCCTGCCCACGCTGCGTATTCCGGCTCGTGGTCGCCACTCAAGAACTTTTCTGCCCCAATGGCCCTCAATGATTTCCATAGTATTACTTATTCTAGAGAAAAGTGACTTTAGTGTACCTACACTAAACTGATACAAGATGATATCGACCATATCTAGAACAATTCTCTCATAGTTTGCATCATTATAGAGCTTATCATCTAACTTTGGGCAATTAAGACAGCGCACAACCGATATTTCAGGGGGCTTAAGCCAGCATAATTTTGAGGCTCAATTTGGTATTCCAGAACTTGGAGCGATTCCAGGGGTGTGTAAGCGGGTGTATTGATGTCTTGTGTGCACCATAAATAGCTGGTATTGACCTCTACAATTAGAGCTGGAGTCGGGAGGGTAAGCTTATGATGTATTAGGTGTTGTGATTGGTGGTTTAGGGTTAGGAAGGATTACCAGTGTGTAAGATTAACTTATCTTATCAGTGTGCTTATCAATTTGTACCTAAATGTACTGTTGGTAAATATAAATCTTTGTCTGTTACGGTTTCATGCTGAAACTTATAAATATAGATCGGACGAAGATGGATATAGGAAACTTTTTTTTGAAAATAAATATTAAAAGGCGTTAAAAAGAAGCTGAAATAGTTTATAGAGAATAAAATTAGTACTTAGGTGTTGTATAATGAGTAGCAATAAAATTTAAAGGGAACATAATGTGTAGTTGTGTGAAGAGTGGCAATAAATTATTATTGTAAATAATGTAACCGAGCAACTTTTGAAAGTTTTTTCTGTATCTACGAGTACGTTGAAGTGTTAAGATCTCATAGTACCTAAAATTGACCCAAAACAATATATTTTTAAAACTGTCTTTCGTGTATTTAATTTACATCGCGTGTCCCATCTGAGAATCGAACCGCCAAATCTCTTAACAGACGCCTCGGTCAATATACAAATGACACCTCAATATTTCAAATCAACTTTCAAATCTGTACGACCCTTGTCGTCGGTCGAATCAGCATCCGTCAGTTTAATCATCGGTACGGTCCGCAAAAAACTTGGTGAGTAATGACAGTAGTTTGGGAGAGAAGCGTGGCATAAATCAGCTGTCAGCGTACGGTCAGCAGGGAAATGTTTGATTGTTTTGCTGATTACCATAGGAACTTGAAATTCCAGAGGTTTTTGAAATCATTGAAGAGTGTTTTCTATATGTTAATAAAGAAAGTTAACCATTACCACTACGATTTTTGTAAGTTTCTAAAACTCATTCTCAATTTTTATTGAGAGCAACAAGAGCAGGCCTTTTTTTCGCTTTAGTAATAAACATTATTTAAAACTAGATGCAGAAAAATTTTTTTTTCCAATGATCATCATCATGTCATAATAATCGACCTAACTTTATTATAATAGAAAGTACCCTACTTAAAAATATGTCCCAACAAAAGCAGGAAAAGACAGACAAAACCGGCAAATTCCCTAACTTTAAGACCTTTGTCCAATTCAAACAACTAACGTTGTACCTTTCTCAACTTTCTAAGCTTATAAAATCACACTCAATGTACTCGTAACAACACAAACTTTGTGTTTCTAAGAAACCTAAGCCCGGTACATTAATTGCAAACTCCTCTGCCGACCGTACTTGTGATATACAAGCTTTGCGCGCGACTTCGCCTAACTTCAGGTGACTTTAGCCGTTACAATGACGTATGGATGATTTGTGTATTTAAAACTTGAGTTTAGGTACTGATGATTTGCTACAATTTTAGTACTATTTTAGTACTTTTTAGTACTTTTTTAATATAATGCTAAACATACTCCACATGTTTTTTATTTGTATTAGCTTATGTGTAAGTATTACTCTACCTCTTAGTCCAGTCAATGAATGCCTTAACCCTACGGTGGTCGCGCTCTAAAATATTACGTTAATGGTCGCGTGGATTACATGCGTAAGCCATTTTATGGAGTAAAAAAAGAAGACATCCTTTTATAAAAACATGTTTCTTTATTTTTTATATTTATTGTTATGTATTGGTTAATGAAATAATCAAACAAAGAAACGAGAAGTTCTTCTCAGTTTTTATAAATTAACCAAAACATAAAAATCATCATTTTTCATCAATAAAATGTCAACTTTGGCAGTTTAGAAATTATTCAGTACTAATTGTTCTTATTTATTAATTATATTTTGAACAGGAGATACAGGCCATCATGGAATGATAAGGACAAATAAATTTCTTGCACGAATTACAAGTATTTCCAGTACTTTGATTTCGCTTTCTTCCGCAGTCAAAGTAGTGACCTAAAAAAACTCCGCTGTGATGGTTCTGAGTTAGATGGCTAATCACTGGTCTGAGAAACTTGTTCTCTTGTGGAATAATGTGCATTTCTTCATCAGAAACCGAAGAGTCGCCAGAAGATACGCTTTTATTGTCAATTACTTCTAGCCATTCCGCAATTTGTGCTTTTTGTCTATTGTTCATGATTTTTATCTGAAATACAATGATTTTATTGAAAACACAAATGTAAATACATACCTATGCCGTAATTATTTATTATAAAGCATTCATTTACACTAATAATGCAAAAACAAACACATTAAGTAAAAAAGGTAACTTAAAAAATAATTACGTAATTGGTCGCGCGGATTACACGGGTAGACCATCGGCATTTACGAGACTCCTGCGATACATCCACAAGCGACCTGGTGCTCACACGTCATTAAGTGTGATCTTCGACTATGCAACTTAAAGTACACGAAGTATCAAAACGATCGCGTTAACCGATTTCAAAATATTCGACAATTTGCACGAGTGGATTACGGGTGTAATCCACGCGACCACTGTAGGGTTAACGACGGTGTAGAGANCTGAGTGATTCCAAAACCCTATTACAATTATCAAAGAAATGTTTAAAGATGTGCTTTTGCACAGGAGGAGGGATATATACACCGCAAATATTTATTTTCTCCACATTACCTTCACTAGTGACCACATCAATGCTCACCCATAAATCTTCGCAGTCCGAATCACAGTCATAAAGACGCTGGGAGGTAAATCTTTTCGAAATGGCAATCAAAACCCCACCACCCCCCTTAGACGCATGGAACCCACTACTCTCTCGATCGCGCCTGTATACATTATATTTATCATCAAAGAGCTCGCAGTCAAAATTAAATATACTGCTGTTCAACCATGTCTCCGTCAAAATGATTACATCAAAAGAACTGCAAACCACATTATTAAAGAAATCAATCGTTTTTGTACGCAAACCTCTCACATTTTGGTAGTAAAAACTTAAGTTGCCCGTTAGTAACAGTATACAATTTTAGCGTATATTATGACAATTGATTAATAGTATCATGATTTCGTATGAAGACGTAATTAGACTCTTCGTTCTTCCTCACAAACACTTTTCCTTCACGCACCCAAACAAATTTGTATTTCAGCTCCTTGACCTTCTGGCGAGCTGCTACGTGCAATCGTTTTGTTTCAGGCGTTAAATGCTCCGATACATAAATAGGCAGTTTTTTAGTTCCTCCAATGCCTAGATGGCTTGTGTTCAATTTTTCATTGGCATTATTTTTATTAAATTTTATAGTGGCTGCTAAAAACTCATCTCGTAAGCGTGGACTGCTGAACTTGACTAAAACAGATCGTGGGCGAGGGCTCTTATTATTCATCTTGGATAGTCTAGTGCAAAGATGTATGTTGCTTTCGCTTAGAGGACACTTGATCACTTTAGCAAGCTGCTGCACGGTGTTGACAAGGTTTTCACGCTTGTCAACAGATGAATAATATATCGTGCAATTTGCCAAGAACGTTCGCCGCGACCTGGAACATTCGTTTGTTTGCCGAACGCAAATAAACATTTTTGATTTGCTCGCCCGGTTTTAATTAAACGCAAAATAAAGAGGTTTCACGATGTAACTACATGTTTGGGAGACTGCGGTTTGTGGTTTGGGTTTACAAAGACAGCGGTTGCGGGATCGAGTCCAGGGTATTTTGTGCTTGAGGTTTTCTTATAAATAAGCTTACTTTAAGGTTTAAAATTGGTGTCACTTTTTGACCTTTAAATAGTGAAGTGCGAGAAAACCTAGAGTCAAGAATTGGTGAATATTTGGATTGTCTCATACTCATCTTTCAGAAAAAAAAAAACCCTTAAAATTAAAGAATAAATGAAAATATTGTAAAATGACGACAAAAGAACGCAGCAGCTGCTTGGACGCTTTCATAATTTATTTATTTACTTAAAAAACTTATTGTACTCGTATTACTCGTAGACTTCTCAATATAGAAATTTAAATTACTAAGAAATGCTATGGTTAATGTAAAAAAGATGAAAAGCTCGTGGAAAAGCTCTTCAATAGCCGAATCACTAAAGAATAATCAATTTTATGAATTTTAATACTTCGGGACAATTGTGCATTGTCCCGGCGGCTCTACTTTAAATAGCGCCAGTGAAGTCATCAACGTTAAAATTAAGCAATGTATAATGCAGTGGTTAATAATAATTAAAAGTCGCATTCCGCCGAAACATTTAATGGGTGCCTTTGTGATACTTCTGCATTGCTTCAGGGGTGGCAAAATAAATAAGTTGATATACTTTATTTCTTTTATCGAAGTGGTCAGTAAAAATAAAGAGTACAGTTGGCTACTAAGGAATAAGGAAGTTAATATGCAAACATAAGGCCTATCCTTAAACCGCCTGGATACCATGGGAAGTTTAAGCCAAATCTTCGTTTAGGTAAATAAGAGAGCACGTGTTCATGAAATCGTGAATATAGATGATTTTGTTAAAGATACTTTTGAAAGTTTAAAATTAATAACAAAGAAGGATCAATAAGGCTTACTTTTAACTTACTAAAACACTATTCATCATCATCATTTCAGCCACAGGACGTCCACTGCTGAACATAGACCTCCCCCAATGACTTCCACATCGCACGGTTGGTAGCGGCCTGCATCCAGCGCCTTCTTGCTACCTTTAAGAGGTCATCTGTCCACCTTGTGGGTAGACAACTTAATTGCATAACTATTGCTGAAATTTTTACTGTAAATTACAGATTTTTTTCAATATTTCACAGCCCTTGTGCACCTCGTTAACAACAATGCCCCGCATTTTGTTCGTATGTACCGACGCTTCTCTTCTCCCATTGATTCGCGTTTATTGTTGCAGCTGATTGGTTTTAATTAACAATGACTTGTTAATGACGAACTGATGGCTGGGTAGTGCTGTGACTTGAGTGTATGAAGAGGGTTTGGTTCCTGAACGGATTAGGTATAAAAGTCTGAAGTTATCCTTTTGACATATTGCTAAGCGTATACTTATCACGAAACAAACTATGTTATTTCACATACATATTATAGCAAAAGTGGTAAAAGATTTCCACAACTACCGGTCCTGCATTGCCCGCGTCCAGGTGCTTCCTGCGACCTTCACCGGATCGTCAGTTCACCGAGTGGGGGAGGAGCTATCTACATTGGGTTTTCCGGTCCGAGAACTTTTCTGTCCCAATGGCTAAAAAAAGTCAATACAAGACTATGATTATGTAAACCCTCAATGTTTTGGCTATGACCGCGTCAATTGGATTTTTTAATTTTACAAAAATAGGTCAACTGACAATCCTTTTTCAGTCTCAGTCGTTTTCTATTTATAATAAAACTAACAGAAGAACGTGGAAAAACTTTTCGAACCAAACATCGTCTTGCCGAAAATTTGTTGGTAAACTTTGAACAAACAATTTGAATGATTCACATGATGTCCGCCTACCCTTGTCAGCCTGACGGGTGATAATTCCGCGTTTATGCATGAGGACGGATGAGGGCATCGACTTATCATGTATCTATGGTTGTTATAATCGATATGGGTACAGCTGCGGTCGCAGGTTCGAGCCCAATTGGGGACAGTTATTTATTTTATGGCGTAGTCATTGACTTTTAATTACAGTACATGCGCTAGCTGGACATACCTATCATTTAAAATGTTACATAGAAATACATATTATATACTTGTCTTTATTTATACACTGAAAAACCCTGGTTTTCCTGAATAAATAAATAAATAAAATAATACAATGGAAAAAAGGACCTCCACCAAAGTTTATTAAAAAAGATGTTTAGTTTTTTCCAAATTGAAACGTCTGCAGGAAATTCCAGATCTGGGGGCACGGCAGTGCCCCCGCCAAGTCGAGCGCGAAGCAAACACTGCCGTACCATCTTTACTGGAACCATTTCGCCGCATTTTCAGGCGCCTATTTGAGAACCTCTGGATAAGACCAGAACGTAGAAATTTTCGTCATCTAGTAAGCTATAATCACATACTTAAAATCCAAAATTTCAAGTCTGTAGGTCATTTAGTTCCGAAGTTAAGCGACAGCAAAGTTTCGCATTTATGACACTCACTCACTCACTCANCTACCTATTTCTAAACATCAATTTAGAATCTTGTGATTTTCGAAATGGCTTCGCTTCGTCTTTCTTTCTTCGTAACTTCTTCGTGTAGCGATCACGAAAACGAATCTGTCATAACTTTTTTTTATCTACAACGAGGAAGCTCTTGGCCTGTATCTCACCTGATGGTATTAAGTGACGATCAGGCCGAAGGTCGAAGCGAGCTTCACCCGGAATCCTCAACCACGGAGGAACTGGCTATCTTCCTCTAAAACACAATAATGCTGTTAACATTGTTGTCATGGCGACAGACTTATGTAAGATGGTGGTAGCTAGCCAGGCGGACTTAGAACAAGCCCTACCACCAACCAAACTGAACAGAAAAATCTGCCCCCACTGGGAATCGAACCTGGGACCTCTGCGTCTGAAGCAGGTGGTCTTACCACTAGACCACAGAGGCGGTTAACTGTCACGATGTTCAAATTAAAATTATTGGTATATCGCTAAACTCAGCCTAAGGTAGGGCAGCTACAAGAGAGGGGTGATTTTGACACAATAATATTATTATCATGTGACAGACAAACAAATCTGAGGTAACGCTGACATGTGACGTAACAAAAAAACAATCTTCCGTGCCGTTCCCATACCTCAGGTACTGACCCAGTTGTTCGCTACACCTAGTCTTTTTCAGGGCACTTTTACATGTGCCGAACATATTTTGATTTACCACCACTTCGAGCTAATATACAAGGCGTCCCGTAATGCAACGTCAAGCCGGAACTGGGTGTTGAGGCTGAACTGAGTTTATTTTTCTGATAACCAGCATAACTTGCCTCAACACCCAGTTCCGTCTTGACGTTGCATTACGGGACACCCTGTATACTTTAGTCGTTGGTTAGTGTTACTTCATCATCATCATTTCAGCCATAGGACGTCCACTGAACATAGACCTCCCCCAATTTTTCCACAAAGACAGGCACCTCCCGCGACCCTCACCAGATCGACGGTCCACCTAGTGGGAGGCCTGCCCACGCTGCGTATTCCGGCTCGTGGTCGCCACTCAAGAACTTTTCTGCCCCAACGGCCCTCAATGATTTCCATAGTATTACTTATTCTAGAGAAAAGTGACTTTAGTGTACCTACACTAAACTGATACAAGATGATATCGACCATATCTAGAACAATTCTCTCATAGTTTGCATCATTATAGAGCTTATCATCCAACTTTGGGCAATTAAGACAGCGCACAACCGATATTTCAGGGGGCTTAAGCCAGCATAATTTTGAGGCTCAATTTGGTATTCCAGAACTTGGAGCGATTCCAGGGGAGTGTAAGCGGGTGTATTGATGTCTTGTGTGCACCATAAATAGCTGGTATTGACCTCTACAATTAGAGCTGAAGTCGGGAGGGTAAGCTTATGATGTATTAGGTGTTGTGATTGGAGATTTAGAGTTAGCAGGGATTATCAATGTTAGCTTATGTTATAAGTACCACACTGATTAATCAATAAGTAGGTACCTATCTACAGTTTTTTTTTTATGCATAACAAGGCAGGTATTTGACCACACTTATAATTATATCTATCTCTGACTGTTACGGTTTCTCATGCTAAAACTTATAAATAAAGATCGGACCTAGAAGATGGATACCTATAAGAAATATTAAAAGGGGTTAAAAAGAAGCTGAAATAATTTATAGGGAATAAAATGAGTACATCTAAGTAATTGTATTATGAGTAGCAATAAAATGTATAGGAAACATAATGTGTAGTTGTGTTATGAGTAGCAATAAATTATTATTGTAAATAATGTAACTTCACAAATTTTGAAAGATTTTTCTGTACCTACAAGTATGTTTAAGTGTTAAGATCTCATAGTACCAGAAAATGACTCAAAATAATATATTTTCAGAACAATCTTTTGTGTTTTAATTTACATCGCGTGTCCCCTCTGAGAATCGAACGGCAACTAACCGCCAAATCTCTTAACAGACCGACGCCTCGGTCAATATACAAATGAGACCTCAATATTTCAAATCAACTTTCAAATCAGTACGACCCTTGTCGTCGGTCGAATCAGCATCCGTCAGTTTAATCATCGGTACGGTCCGCAAAAAACTTGGTGAGTAATGACAGTAGTTTGGGAGAGGAGCGTGGCATAAATCAGCTGTCAGCGTACGGTCAGCAGGGAAATGTTTGATTGTTTTGCTGATTACCATAGGAACTTGAAATTCCAGAGGTTTTTGGAATCATTGATGAGTGTTTTCTATGCGTTAATTAAGAAAGTTTAAATAACTACGATTTTATTTAAGTTTCTAAAACTAATTTTAATTTTTTATTGAGAGCAACAAGAGCAGGCCTTTTTTTCGCTTTAGTTGTAAACATTATTTAAAACTAGATGCAACTGGATCATAATAATCGACCTCACTTTCTTATAATAGAAAGTACCCCACTTAAAAGTCCCAAACAAAAGTAGGAAAAGACAGACAAAACCGGCAAATTCTCTAACTTTAAGACCTTTGTCCAATTCAAACAACTAACGTTACCTTTCTCAACTTTCTAAGCTTATAAAATCACACTCAATGTACTCGTAACAACACAAACTTTGTGTTTCTAAGAAACCTAAACCCGGCACATTAATTGCAAACTCCTCTGCCGACCGTACTTGTGATATACAAGATCCGCGCGCGGTCTCACCTAACTTCAGGTGACTTTAGCCGTTACAATGACGTATGGATGATTTGTGTATTTAAAACTTGAGTTTAGGTACTGATTATTTGCTACAAGTTTGGTACTATTTCAGTACTTTTTAGTACTTTTTTAATACAATGCTTAAACATACTCTACACGTTTGTTATTTGTATTAGCTTTAGTACACATAAGTATTACTCTACCTCTACAACAACAACATTATAACTCATAAGTAATTTGTATACAAACTAAGTTAGTTCACACATTAATCTGCTGACCGTACTCCGGCTATACAAGCTGTACGCGCTGCTTCGCCTAACTGCGTAACAGACGTAACGACGCAGGAACGATAGTTTTAATTAAAAATTTGCTATGATTGGCTTAATTTTAAGTAACATTTCAGTACTATTTGGTACTCTTTTAGTAAATTATTAGAACAGATTCTGCTGTCCGTACTCGCGATATACAAGCCGTAACAGGTGGTAACTTGCGCCGTTACTATGACGCACGGCCGGCCAGCTGATGATTTGTGTCTCCTTCCGAAACTCGAGTCCACTTACCGATGATTAAGAGGCAAAGCCAAAGTGCTATTAAACTTATGTTACTTTCGTAATTTCGGTATGCCATTATTTAATTGTATTACCCAGTTTGAGTTATAAAAATTATAACTACATAAATGTTTCCTCATATTATTATGTATAAATAAATAAATATAGAGTTTTCTCAGGCGTGTGTCTGTGGGGAAAACCGGGATAACCGGGTTCTGCGTTTTTCATTGTGCCTGAAACATCTCTACATTAAAATTCTAAATCAATTCAGTGATTTATGCAAGAAAGAGTAACAAACGTTCATCTATCCATTCTCACTTTTTACATTATTAAACTGTAGGATAGGATAGAAGACCGTTGCGAGCCGGAAGACGTAGTGTAGGCAGGCCTCCCGCTAGGTGGACCGACGATCTGGTGAAGGTCGCGGGAGGTGCCTGGATGCGGGCAGCTCAGGACTGGTCTTTGTGGAAATCCTTAGGGGAGGTATTTGTCGAGCAGTAGACGTCATTCGGCTGAAACGACGAGGATAGAAGACAAAAGTACTACCGTTTTTTATGATTAAATTACTTCATATAGCAACCAAACACTGGTTAGTGTAACACCTCTAAAAACGTTTACAATTACTAAATTAATTGTTTTTGCTCACATAATACGAGCATAACATAATCATCTTTAGTACTTCTTACCTATAACAACATTAAGAGTGTCTGTGTGTATAAACGTATTAAGTCCATACAAGCCGCGTCGTCTTGACGAAGGTCGTTGTAATATAATTATTTCATTTAACGAGTAATTTAATTTCCTTTCTCTTGGCACTACCACTGTTGTGGAAGTCTACAGTTTTGTCAAATATCTGAAACGTTAAAATATCGGTATCGCTATAGCCAATGAGCTGCTGTCATGGTGACATTGACGTAATGTCAATGTCACACTAGAAACGTCAGAATAGAGGCACGCGCGCCGGACGGTTCCGCGCGCTTTTATGCTAAATGCAAAATGTGAAAGTTAAGTATCCAGTGTTTTATTTATGAGAATAGATCTGCCGGCATCTAATAGTATGAAGGCTCATAAAACGTCTTGAGTTCTAAAACAAAGCTCAAAACTCGACCCAAACTTGTGCATCTTGAGTGCAGACGCAGATTCTAACTTTGGAGTCATTTAGATAACGGACCTTAAAGTTCTAAGTTCGATCTCAAAGTGAAGCAAACATAATAACGCCCGTATTCACAAACGATGCTTGCTTAAGTGAAGCAGCAAATCGAACGCAGAGCTCTGTGATTGATTTGTGTCACCCTTTGCGTCCACGCGCACTGTTTGTAAATAGGGCATAAGTGTAACATCAATTTGTGTCCGACGTAATTAGTTTGGTTAAGAAATTGCAGACCTAACCAAATACCGTGATATGATTATACTTCCAAGGTAGACAGACGACCTAATAAAGGTAGCAGGAAGGCGCTGGATGTAGGCCGCTACTAACCGGCCAATTTGGAAATCATTGAGGAGGCCTATGTTCAGCAGAAATGTCCTGTGGTTGAAATGATGATGATGATGATGATACTTCCAAAGTGCGGTCATGTTAAGCTATAATTTCGATTATTTTAATCTTATGTGCATAAGTACAGTTACTGAGCTTCATAAGCTACCATAAAGTAGCTCACTAAATAAACTAAGCTTCAATTGTTTCAATTTACAAGTCGAGTCGAAATCAACCGGCCATTGTGGAAATCAGTGGGGGAGGCCTATGTTCAGCAGTGGACGTCCTATGGCTGAGATGATGATGATGCTGGCAAGTCGAGTCTATACAGAAGAATTTCTAAAATACTAATATTTATCTTCGAGTTATCATAGTACCTCAAATTAATGTAGTAATATCTCCCGAACAAGAGTATATTGTATAGTTAGACCTTGTAACTACATCATTAAGTAAATAATGAACTCCAGAGCATTTGAAATAATACACACGCTATAGTAATAGAAATTACAATTAACAGTGGTATTTAGCCTTAAGCCTAGATCTTAGACATTTATTTGCTGTTTAGAGCGGGTTACACAATTAATAGAGTTTAATTAAACGGAAAGCTGACATTGTTATGACAACTGAGGGCCTAGTGTGAGTTTTTATCAAACGCGCTCTCTAGTGAGCGCGTCAAAAATGACATTAAATGTATGACAGATTGTACAGCGCCCCTAGCGGGATACGTTCAAAAACTAAAATTTTCATACATTCTAGTGAGCGCGTTTGATGTAAAGTCACACTCAGCTCACTGAGCGTTTGCTGTCATCTTCATAATAATTATAATATTTGGTAACTAATGTTCATCAAAAACTTTACAAATATACCTATTTGGCTAATGCGTTGTATTGTGTAATTTTATTTATTACTAGCTTTCCGCCCGCGGCTTCGCCCGCGTGGAATTTTGGCTGTCACAGAAAAACTTTATCGCGCGCGTCCCTGTTTCAAAAACCGGGATAAAAACTATCTTATGTCCTTTCCCGGGACTCAAACTATCTCTATGCCAAAATTTCATCAAAACGGTAGTAGTATCAGTAGTTTAGGCGTGAAAGCAAGACAGACAGACAGAGTTACTTTCGCATTTATTTTAAGTATAATATTAGTTTAATAGTATAGATTTACGCAAATTGATTAATTATTAAAAATATTTTCTTTTATAACAGCAAACAATAAATCGTTATCATAGCAATATCTGCTCTTAATTTCAATTAAACTCACTTGGTGAAATCAGCCCATAAGAAAGTAGCTTAAAGTATAAAAAAGTTGGTTAAAGAAATTATAACTGTTAAACAATGAAGTTCTTTCTTAAAAACAACATAATATTAAGTTATTCGGACCCACAGCCGCAATTTTCAACTACACAGAAAAATGAATGTAACAACGTTTTTTACCAAAACGAAAAACTAAAAGCACGCGAATTCTCTCACCTAAATTTTATTTACACGAACCACAGTAACATTCTGAGCAAACACTCCGATGTTTCCAATTAACAGATGAATAATATATCGTGCAATTTGCCAAGAACGTTCGCCGCGACCTGGAACATTCGTTTGTTTGCCGAACGCAAATAAACATTTTTGATTTGCTCGCCCGGTTTTAATTAAACGCAAAATAAAGAGGTTTCACGATGTAACTACATGTTTGGGAGACTGCGGTTTGTGGTTTGGGTTTACAAAGACAGCGGTTGCGGGATCGAGTCCAGGGTATTTTGTGCTTGAGGTTTTCTTATAAATAAGCTTACTATAAGGTTTAAGATTGGTGTCACTTTTTAACCTTTAAATATTGAAGTGCGAGAAAACCTAGGGTCAAGAATTTGTGAATATTTGGATTAAGACAAGTCAGTGTCTCTTAAGATCAAGACATTGTAAGTTATAATTTTCTTTCAGAAAGAACCCTCCCTAAAATTAAAGAAAAAAAACATATTATTATTATGATCATAAAAGATCGCAGCCGTTGCTTATACATTTCATAACTAATTTATTTACGTTTAATACTACTTATTTATTGTAATCTTAGGCTGAGTTGCACCACCTAACTTTGACCGTAACTATAACGATTACCGGTGTTTTTGGTATGGAATTTCACAGATTTTTGACGTTTGTCAACCAGCTTTAATGTAAAAAAGATGAAAAGCTCGTGGAAAAGCTCTTCAATAGCCGAATCACTGAAGAATAATCAATTTAATGAATTTTAATACTTTAGGACAATGCACACGGCTCTACTTTAAATAGCGCCAGTTAAGTCATCAAAGTTAAAATTAAGCAATGTATAATGCAGTGGTTAATTAAAAGTCGCATTCCGCCGAAACATTTAATGGGTGCCTTTGTGATACTTCTGCATTGCTTCAGGGGTGGCAAAATAAATAAGTTGATATACTTTATTTCTTTTATTGAAGTGGTCAGTAAAAATAAAGAGTACAGTTGGCTACTAAGGAATAAGGAAGTTAACCTTTGGCGTGCTATTGAGCCGCGCTAAACTGCACCCGCCAACTGCTACGGTTTTCAAATGATGTTTCAAATGACAAAGTAGTCTTGTCTTAGATCTGAGACATAGCAGTTGACAGAGGTTGCACAGATCTGAGACAAAGCATAGGAGAGGTTAATATGCAAACATAAGGCCTATCCTTAATCCGCCTGGATGGCATGGGAAGTTTAAGCCAAATCTTCGTTTAGGTAAATAAGAGAGCACGTGTTCATGAAATCGTGAATATAGATGATTTTGTTAAAGATACTTTTGTAAGTTTAAAATTAATAACAAAGAAGGATCAATAGGGCTTAAACACTATTCATCATCATTATTTCAGCCACAGGACGTCCACTGCTGAACATAGGCCTCCCCCAATGATTTCCACATCACCCGGTTGGTAGCGGCCTTCATCCAGCGACTTCCTGCTACCTTTATGAGGTCGTCGGTCCACCTTGTGGGGTGACAACATAATTGCATAACTACTAGTGTTTTTTATACACGAGAACCTAAATAATTGAAAAAAGAGTTGTAATTACAGCATTTTTCTCATCTTTCACAGCCCTTGTGCACCTCGTTAACAACAATGCCCCGCATTTTGTTCGTATGTACCGACGCTTCTCTTCTCCCATTGATTCGCGTTTATTGTTGCAGCTGATTGGTTTTAATTAACAATGACTTGTTAATGACGAACTGATGGCTGGGTAGTGCTGTGACTTGAGTAAAAAGGAGTGGGTTTGGTTCCTGGTCGGGTCACGAAAGAAAAGTCTGAAGTTATCCTTTAGACATATTGCTAAGCGTATACTTATCACGAAACAAACTATGTTATTTCATATACATATTATTATAGCAAAAGTGGTCAAAGATTTCCACAACTACCGGTCCTGCATTGCCCGCATCCGAGTGCTTCCTGCGACCTTCACTGGATCGTCAGTCCACCGAGTGGGGGAGGAGCTATCCTACATTGGGTTTTCCAGTTCGAGAACTTTTCGCCCAAAAAAAGTCAATACACACTAATAATATGATGTAATCCCTCATTTTTTTGCTACGACCGCATCAATTGGATTTTTTAATTTTACAAAAATAGGTCAACTGACAATCCTTTTTCAGTCTCAGTCTTTTTCTATCTAGGTACATTATAATAAAACTAACAGAAGAACGTGGAAAAACTTTCCGAACCAAACATCGTCTTACCGAAAATTTGTTGGTAAACTTTGAACAAACAATTTGAATGATTCATATGATGTCCGCCTACCCTTGTCAGCCTGACGGGTGATAATTCCGCGTTTATGCATGAGGAATTGAGGACGGATGAGGGCATCGACTTATCATGTATCTATGGTTGTTATAATCGATATGGGTACAGCTGTGGTCGCAGGTTCGAGCTCCGCTGGAGTCAGTTATTTTATGGCGTAGATACAGTCATTGACTTTTAACTACAGTACATACGCTAGCTGGACATACCTATCACTTAAATATAACATAGAGATACATATTATATACACTGAGTTACTCTGGTTTTCCTGAATAAATAATACACTGGAATACAGGGTGTTTGGTAAATGGGTATATGAGCCGACACTAGCCCATGTTAACATGGGCATATAAATGGTATGGTGAAGTCAGAAAATTGATATCTTCATTTTAACTATTTTAATTTTTATACAAATCGGAATTTATAAAATTTATTTTGTATGAAAATTTAAAAAAATAAAATGATGATATCAAATTTCTGACTTCACCATATCATATATATGCCCATGTTAACATGGGCTAGTGTCGGCTCATATATACAGGGTGTTTGGTAAATGGGTATATGAGCCGACACTAGCCCATGTTAACATGGGCATATAAATGGTATGGTGAAGTCAGAAAATTGATATCTTCATTTTAACTATTTTAATTTTTATACAAATCGGAATTTATAAAATTTATTTTGTATGAAAATTTAAAAAAATAAAATGATGATATCAAATTTCTGACTTCACCATATCATTTATATGCCCATGTTAACATGGGCTAGTGTCGGCTCATATACCCATTTACCAAACACCCTGTATAGATCCTCCGTCAAAGATTCTTAAAAAGACGTTTAGTTTTTCCAAATTGAAAAGTTTGCGGGAAAACCCAGATTTTCCCTTTTCGTGAATCTCCTATGGTCTTCAAAAAATATTTGAAAAAGTGCCAACTACTGCCGTTTTTACCCGACTGCGCCAGAATGAGGGTTATGTTTTTGAAGGTAGTATACGAGTAATTTATTGTTCATGACTTTATGTATCCATTTTATGTTTATCACTAACAAAGTAGATTGGAATTCTGAGAAATAACTGACTGTCGCATAAACTCTTGATGGAAAATTAACTTTCTACAGGGAAGAGTTTCTACATTTCTGATTTTAATTAATATTCGTATGAATTCCAATTGGTTTTCTTATGAAATAATAAGCGTTTCAGAAAAGTTAAGATACATAATATTAGATCGTAAGAAATGATGAAAACTTCCTTTGTCAAAACGAAAATTACACAATCGATTCCGCGAACAGAAGTACATAATAAAAGGCATGTTGACACAATTTTCGTTCCACAAAAACATGTCTAGCCTCGACTATAGGAACTTTACAAAAGAATATTCAATACAAAACTGTTCTTTCACACAAAAACGGTTCGATTGTCGAACTATTGGGGCTCCAAGTTATCGAATCTATCATCGCTCACAATGCTGTGATGTATAAATCACAACAAAAAACAACAATAAATTTTGCAGTTCCGCACGGAACTTGGAGGGTATTGATAAGTTTAGTCTGTAGCGTGAATACAGATTGCGATAAGGCTGTGGTTATAACTTTTGGTGCTTACTCGTCATCTTACAATGTAGCTAAGGGTTTTTTTCAAATTAGACGTTTTCAGCAGGACGTCTGTCGTGCGTTTGCAAGACCGCAGACAGGTAGCCTTTCAAACTAAGCGTCACAGACGCAGCGTTTATAACTTTGGTCTTGTGCCACTCGCTTCGAAAGGCTACCTTTTAGACCAAAGCTAAAGACGCTGCGTCAGTGACTCTTAGTTCGGCCTTTCAAACTAAGCGTCACACAAAAACATTTAAAAAACTAAGATAAATACTATCATAAGTTTCTCATGTATTCCTGTATGTATCTCTGTATCAAATGGCATTTGAATCGGAACAAAAAGTATCAAAGAAAATCTGCGATTAGTCATTAGTAAGTATTTTTAGAATATAATCCTGATAGTAATTTTGATTGAATTTACCAAAATATCATAAATAAGTACTCACTAAAAGTTAATACACGAAGTCTGCACCAGAAAATTTGCCGTACATACCTGCAACAAAACAAAACAAATATGAATTATGGTCCTTGGATAAACATAAAATTATGGTTACAACATTACTCGATACCATTTGTCACTTATCCACGGCCTTGTCATTCAAATATCAATCTTATTTCAATTAATATTGATATCCGTGAACATTAATCATAATGGTAACAAAAACTATCGACGAAAGGTTGTAAGGCTGAGTAACACCAACTTACTTTAACGATATTCCGGTGTTTTTGTATGGAGTTTGACAGATTTTTGACGTTTGTTAAAGTTCAAGTAAAATGGTACAACACAGCTTAAGATTTACAATATATAGCTCTTATTTCACAGTTGNTTGATTTAGTCGATTTTATTCTGATGGGAACATGTAAGACAAAAATAAAATTTCCAATATTACAGACATTCTAGAGCAGATGCCGCGAAAACTATACAATTTATAGAAAAACTTGTCGATCTCATCTGTAGCAAATTGAATATGCTTTTTTTGGTTCAAAGTAGTCATGTCACTAGGACGCATAGTTTCCGAGGATTAAGCGAAAAACCGAAAAGTGGCACCTTAAACCCCCCTCTCCCCGTCGGCTCAAGGGCTAAGGGCGGGGACTTTTGCTATGTTCACCTCCTAACTAGTCTAAATAAAGTCCTGAAGTCAGAAATTGTGTTCTACAGTTTTCCATCTATAATGCTTTATTGACTGGACTACTCTACAACAACAACATTATAACTCATAAGTAATTTGTATACAACCTAAGTTAGTTCACACATTAATCTGCTGACCGTACTCCGGCTATACATACAAGCTGTACGCGCTGCTTCGCCTAACTGCGTAACAGACGTAACGACGCAGGAACGATAGTTTTAATTAAAAATTCGCTATGATTGGCTTCATTTTAAGTACCATTTCAGTACTATTTGGTACTCTTTTAGTAAATTTTTATAACTTAGATTCTGCTGACCGTACTCGCGATAAACAAGCTGTAACAGGTGGTAACTTGCGCCGTTACTATGACGCACGGCCGGCCAGCTGATGATTTGTGTCTCCTTCCAAAACTCGAGTCCACTTACCGATGATTAAGAGGCAAAGCCAAAGTGCTATTAAACTTATGTTACTTTCGTAATTTCGGTATGCCATTATTTAATTGTATTACCCAGTTTAAGTTATAAAAATTGTAACTAGATAAATGTTTCCTCATATTATTATGTATAAATAAATAAATATAGAGTTTTCTCAGGCGTGTGTCTGTGGGGAAAACCGGGATAACCGGGTTCTGCGTTTCCATTCTCACTTTTTACATTATTAAACTGTAGGATAGGATAGAAGACCGTTGCGAGCCGGAAGACGTAGTGTAGGCAGGCCTCCCGCAAGGTGGACCGACGATCTGGTGAAGGTCGCGGGAGGTGCCTGGATGCGGGCAGCTCAGGACTGGTCTTTGTGAAAATCCTTGGGGAAGGTTTTTGTCGAGCAGTAGACGTCATTCGGCTGAAACGACGAGGATAGAAGACAAAAGTACTACCATTTTTTATGATTAAATTACTTCATATAGCAACCAAACACTGGTTAGTGTCATCATCATCATCAACAGCCCTTTACAGTCCACTGCTGGACTATGAGCCTCCTCCACTATAGTAGAGGGTTTTGCCTTAATCACCACGCTTGGCAGGCGGGTTGGAGATCGCAGTTTAAAAGATTTATGTTTGTCAGAGAGCGCTGCTGCCCGTTCTCTGTTTGATGTGTAGTCCCTAAGTCGCCTCTTACGACACCCGCGGGAAGAGTAGGGGTTGATGACAAATGTATTCTACTCTGCCGTCACCACACGGCCACTGGTTTTTAAAAACGTTTACAATTACTAAATTAATTGGTTTTGCTCACAAAATACGAGCATAACATAATCATCTTTATTACTTCTTACCTATAATAACATTAAGAGTGTCTGTGTGTATAAACGTATTAAGTCCATACAAGGCGCGTCTTGACGAAGGTCGTTGTAATATAATTATTTCATTTAACGAGTAATTTAATTTCCTTTCTCTTGGCACTACCACTGTTGTGAAAGTCCATAGTTTAGTATTGTTAATTGTGATTGTTTTTTTTATCCACAACGAGGAAGCTCTTGGCCTGTATCTCACCTGATGGTAAGTGATGATCAGGCCGAAGGTGGAAGCGAGCTTCACCCGGAATCCTCAACCACGGAGGAACTGGCTATCTTACCTCTAACTGCCGGAACACAACAATGCTGTTAACATTGTCGTTATGGCAACAGACTTAGGTAAGATGGTGGTAGCTAGCCAGGCGGACTTAGAAGAAGCCCTACCACCGAACAGAAAAATCTGCCCCCACTGGGAATCGAACCCGGGACCTCTGCGTCTGACGCAGGTGGTTTTACCACTAGACCACAGAGGCGGTTATAGATAATGAGCTGCTGTCATAGTGACATTGACGTAATGACAATGTCAGACTAGAAACGTCAGAATAGAGGGACGCGCGCCGGACGACCGCGCGTTTTTGTGCTAAAGGCAAATGTGAAAGTTAAGTATCCAGCGTTTTATTTGTGAGAATAGATCTACCGGCCTCTAACAGTATGAAGGCTCATAAAACGTCGTGATTCCTGAAACAAAGCTCAAAACTCGACCCAAACTTGTGCATCTTGACTCTTGAGTGCAGACGCAGATTCTAACTTTGGAGCCATTCAGATAACGGACCTGAAAGTTCTAAGTTCGATCTCAAAGTGAAACGAAGAAAATAAGTGGAATATCAATTTGGAGTCAATCAAAGTAATTCGTTTAAAGTTTCGTTAAGAAATTGCAGAACAAACCAAATACTGTGATATGATGATACTTCCAAGGTAGACAGACGACCTAATAAAGGTAGCAGGAAGGCGCTGAATGCAGGCCACTACCAACCGGCCAACCTGGAAATAATTGAGGAGGCCTATGTTCAGCAGTGGCCGTCCTGTGGTTGAAATGATGATGATGATACTTCCAATGTGCGGTCATGTTAAGCCATCCGATCAAGTCAAGCTTATGGTGGACCATAGATAACTAAGCTTAAACTGTTGTTATTTACGTAATATATTATAGAACAAAACCATTACCCTCTTTTTTGCGTTACTGGGCTCACAAGATCTTACACACAAACGTTACTTTGAGGTCTCACAGTACGCGTGGACGCACAAGGTACTTAATACACGAACCAATCTCAGAGCTCAATTCAACGCTGTGCGTACGATTTGCTGCTTCACTTAAGCAAGCATCGTTTGTGAATACGAGCGTAAGCCCAATTGTTGCAATTTACAAGTCGAGTCGAAATCAACTGGCCATTGTGGAAATATGGCATATGTTTAGCAGTGGACGTCCGATGGCTGAAATGATGATGATGATGATGATGATGAAGACAATTCGAGTCTATACAGAAGATCTTAGAAGCAACTAGATAACTTCTATAATACTAGTAATAACCTTCGAGTTATCATAGTACCTAATTTAATGTAGTAATATCTCCCGAACACACATATTATTATTGTATAGTTAGATCTTGTAACTACATCATTAAGTAAATAATGAACTCCAGAGCATTTGAAATAATACACACGCTATAGTAATAGAAATTACAATTAACAGTGGTATTTAGCCTTAAGCCTAGATCTTAGACATTTATTTGCTGTTTAGAGCGGGTTACACAATTATTAATAGAGTTTAATTAAACGGAAAGCTGACATTGTTATGACAACTTAGGGCCTAGTGTGAGTTTACATCAAACGTCGTTTTACGTTTAATTACGTCAAAAAATTACACTAAATGTATGACGGATTGTACAGCGCCCCTAGCGGGAAACGTTCAAAAACTAACATTTTCATACATTTTATAATTGAAACTCACACTCAGCCCACTGAGTGTTTTCTGTCACCTTCATAATAATTATAATATTTGATTACAAATTATTTGGCTAATGCGTTGTGTGCAATTTTATTTATTATTTACGCAAATTAATTGATTATTAAAAATATTTTCTTTTATGACAGCAATTAGTACCTAACAGCAAACAATAAATCGTTATCATAGCAATGTCTGCTCTTAATTTCAATTTTAAACTCACTTGGTGAAATCAGCCCATAAGAAAGTAGGTTAAAGTATAAAAAAGTTGGTTAAAGAAATTATAACTGTTAAACCATTAAGTTCTTTCTTAAAAACAACATAATATTAAGTTATTCAGAACCCTCATTTAGCCGAAATTTTCAACTACACAGAAAAATGAATGTAACAACGTTTTTTACCAAAACGAAAAACTAAAAGCACGCGAATTCTCTCACCTAAATTTTATTTACACGAACCACAGTAACATTCTGAGCAAACACTCCAATGTTTCCAATTAACAGATTTATTTATTTATTTTTTTCTCTTTTCGTGAATCTCCTTTGGAATTCAAAAAATATTTGAAAAACTGTCCGACTACTGCCGTTTTTACCCGACTGCGCCAGAATGAGGGTTATGTTTTTGAAGGTAGTATACGAGTAATTTATTGTTCATGACTTTATGTATCTATTTTATGTTTATCACTAACAAAGTAGATTGGAATTCTGAGAAATAACTGACTGTCGCATAAACTCTTGATGGAAAATTAACTTTCTACAGAGAAGAGTTCCTACATTTCTGACTTTAATTAATATTCATGTGAATTCCAATTGGATTTCTTATGGAACAATAAGCGTTTCAGAAAAGTTAAGATACCTACATAATATTAGATCGTAAGAAATGATGAAAACTCCCCTTTTCAAAACGAGATTCACACAATCGATTCCGCGAACAGAAGTACATAATAAAAGGCATGTTGACACAATTTTCGTTCCACAAAAACATGTCTAGCCACGACTATAGAAACTTTACAAAAGAATATTCAATACAAAACTGTTCTTTCACACAAAAACGGTTCGATTGTCGAACTATTGGGGCTCCAAGTTATCGAATCTATCATCGCTCACAATGCTGTGATGTATAAATCACAACAAAAAACAACAATAAATTTTGCAGTTCCGCACGGAACTTGGAGGGTATTGATAAGTTTAGTCTGTAGCGTGAATACAGATTGCAATAGGGCTGTGGTAATAACTTTTGGTGCTTACTCGTCATCTTACAATGTAGCTAACGCCCGTATTCACAAACATTACTATGAGGTCTCACAGTGCGCGTGGACGCACAGGGTGACACATGAAACAATCACAGAGCTCTATTCAACGCTGTGCGTTCGACTTGCTGCTTTACTTTAGCAAGCATCGTTTGTGAATACGGGGGTTAGAGTTCTTTCAAATTAGACATTTTCAGCAAGACGTCTGTCGTGCTTTTGCAAGACCGCAGACTAAAGGTAGCCTTTCGAACTAAGCGTCACAGACGCAGCGTCTTTAGCTTTGGTTAAAGGTAGCCTTTCGAAGCGAGTTAGTGACGCGGCGTTGGTTCGAAAGGCTACCTTTAGTGCCACCAACGCCGCGTCACTAACGCCGCAACAGTGTCGCTGCGTTCGAATGACGTTCCATAGAATTTCATACATTTGCTTAGAACATCTATTTGTCGCACATCACTGTCGCGGCGTCACAGTCGCGGCGCCACTGACGCTATAGACGCTCGCTTCGAAAGGCTACCTTTACTATTGCTATTTGACAATTTTATTCCAACGCAGTTGTCATACAATTTACTGTGTGCAGTACATACGACAAAATAAACTAAGATACATTTAAATAATATCATAAGTTTCTCATGTAATCCTGTTTTTCAAACTATCTCTGTATCAAATGGCATTTAAATCGGAACAAAAAGTATCAAAGAAAATTTTGCGATAAGTCAATTAGTAAGTATCTTTACATATTATAATCATGAGAGTAATTTTGATTGAATTTATTTAATATCATAATAAGTACTCACTGAAAGAGAATAACACACGAGGTCTGCACCAGAAACTTTGCCGTACATACCTGCAACAAAACAAAACAAATATGAATTATGGTCCTTGGATAAACATAAAATTATGGTTACAACATTACTCGATACCATTTGTCACTTATCCACGGCCTTGTCATTCAAATATCAATCTTATTTCAATTAATATTGATATCCGTGAACATTAATCATAATGGTAACAAAAAATATTGACGAAAGCTTCTAAAGTTGAGTTACACCATCTTACTTTAACCATAACCGGTGTTTTTATACGGAGTTTGACAGATTTTTGACGTTTGTTAAAAGTTCAATTAAAATGGTGCAACTCAGCTTAAGATCTATATATATAAAAGAAAGTCGTGTTAGTTACTCCACTTATAACTTAAGAACGGCTGAACCGATTTAGCTGAAAATTATCAGGGAGGTAGTTTAGAGCCAGGAGAAGGACATAGAATACTTTTTATCCCGTTCGAAATTAAAAAAAAAGGTCTGCTTATTTATTGCCATTAAGGCAGTACAAAGTTCGCCGGGTCAGCTAGTTTACAATAAAATAGCTCTTATTCCACAGTTGTAAAAGTAATAATCAAACGAAGTATTATATCAGCCAATCGCAGACGGAAAGAATTTGAATTTGAATTAAAATGCGAAAATGCTGTGTACCAAAGTGTTATACAGATTAGGCGTTATTTACACGCTTTTTTAAAACATGCGTTTTTTATGCATAAATCTGGTTGGATCTTTGTAATCAGCAGTTTCGTGACCTCAGTTTTTGTCATAATAGACACTAAGGTACATAACATTACACGTATTAGAGGTTACAAGAAGTTATTTTAAATTGAGTATATTTTGTATTTAAAAGGAGTGACTTCGTTTCAGCCAAATGACGTCCATTGCTGGACAAAGGCCTCCCTTAAGGAATTCCACAACGATTGGTTCCATACCATACTGCCCTTATCCTGACACTTCCCACGAAGAAGGATTACTTATTAAGATTGCCTTTATTTTTTTTATTGACAAAATTGCAGCTAAGATCGCGCGTTATTTAAACGCTCAATCTGTAAACTATTTAAATCAAAAGGACCATTGGTTAATGATTAACCCTGGATCAATTATTGACGCTAATGACGCGTAGCACGCCAACTTTCAATTAAAATTGTTTCGGCCTACCAAGCCCACACTAAATACCACTCTATTTCGAAAGCAATAAAGACTATCTATTAAACAGCTTTTGATTTATTTCGTACTGGATTACGGGGGAATTCTTGCGAATGTAGTAATTTTTACTTTTGTTCTTTGAAAGTCCTATAATGAATCGGATTACTGTGCTATAATTACAGGAACTAATTCGACTCATTTATTACTATTGCAGTTCAATTACTGAAATTAACTGTTTAAACTTTCAGTGTCGATGGTTTCAAGGTTAAGAACTAAACAGCACTACTTTGTTTCATCATAATTGCCAAATAAGATCTTACTCAGCTTATGTCGTGACCCATGGTGACGTATGCCACGGTGCTGATCTATTACCGAGTGAAAATCACGGGCTATGCAAAATCAAAAATCAAAATCAAAAATATTTATTCAGTTTAGACCACAAGTGGCACTTATGAACGTTGTGCCGGTATGCATCAACACTATACGTGATAAATGTGCTGACACTGTGAACGTGATCAAGATAAGATTATACAGATTGTGCATACCGGCACAAACGTCAAAATAATTATTCATGATTTCTTTCAACCTAATGCCGTTTATTGCTGAACAAGGCCTTTTCTAAAGATTGCCACAATGACCCGTCCTGCGCTGCCCGCATCCATCCGCTTCCCGCAACCTTCACCAGATCGTCAGTCCACAAAGTGGGAGGCCTGCCTGACTATTTCCGGTGCTTGGTCGCCACTCGAGAACTTTTCTACCCCAATAGCCATCACTTACGAGCTATGTGCCCCGCCCACTGCCACTTAAGTTTGGCAGTTCTGAGGGCTATGTTGGCACTATTCATAATGTACCAATATACTTAAATACGAGTAAATACTCGTTGTTTCATGGAATTACACATGGAGTCTCTCAGGCTCTCACAATATACCTAATTAATTGTATAGATACATTAGTTGCCATCTCTCTCTATTATAAATTATGGTGCCTTGCTTTTCTGTCTGGAGTTTTCATACCTTGTCTACTAAATAGTTTTATATCTGGCACTTAGTCAGAAGGATATCTTAGACTTATCATGCTCACTAAAATGTCTTTGGGGTAGTGGCGTGTGAGGCGGGTCGCTACATTCCCTACAATTCGAGTGTTTTGATTTTGATTTTATTGGTAAATCGCAACTACGCAATTTTACACAGCGCAATGTCAAAAATTCAGCCAATTTACCGCTATCCCAACCTCTACGCATCGCTACAATTACCGTAAATTAATATCAAACGAGTGTAAACCTCGTAAATTCCCATATTTGCGTATTACGAGCAATAAATTCAATTAAAATCGTATATTTGACCGCGTACGCGGTTTCGGCGTGTACTAATTATTTGTTTGTACACGGCACATCGACTTATACAGTTGTATCTTGTGTATTTGTGATAGGGATTGTTTTGCAATAAAAATGGGTAGGCTGATGTGGTCACGATGCAGGTGAAATGGATGGGGTAGAACGGTGATTATTAATTTTAATATTGGCTGTTTGACTTGGCTTGTTTGGGCTTGTTTGATGGCTGGTGGTCGGTTTATGCCTGATTATGGAAGCTTTATGGTGTTAAGCTCTGGAATATAATGTGACATACGCAGCTTACGGGCTGGTGTTGTGGTTTTTAATATAAAACACAATAAACTTATAACAGTTATAAGTTTATTGTTTTTGGTCAAAATTACAAGCTCAGTTACTGAGCTTGTAGTTTTGACCAAAAATTATGCTAAACTTACTACAAGATTTGATTGCGATAAAAGAAAATACAATACAGATAATGGAGAAAGTGCACCCAAGTATATTACTTACAGAGTGAATATCAGATTTCCTATAGTTACAATATTATAGGTAATTTGGTCATCAGTCTGAAGATAATTTGGAAGACGTTGGTGTTAATTTTTTGGAGCACAGCATTTCTACCTAACCTCATCTACTTACACAAGCCTTAAGGGCTTTCTCCCACGAATACATCGTTTTTTGCAGGGTCCCTTTTAGTAGGCTAGACGTGTTTTCACATGAAAATCCCGTTTGCAGTGTCCCGGAAAAAACCGATCCTTTGGAATTTTGAATATGAATTTTAAATACACACGTATGTATTGTTCATATTACTGGATCCTGCATTATTGGGTCCCGTAAAACTGGATTACCGTTAAAAAGGATCCTAAAGCAATAGATGACGTCTTATTCGTACACAAAGAAATCTATAACCAGCGTTAAAAATCACTCATTCAAGAAAACCGTCAAAATATTTTCAACTTTAACTTTAACCGCAGCGATTCCCTCGAATAACCAATGCCAACTCCAAAACCGGAGCTTAAAAGCTTCGGTCTTAACCCTTCGTAATAAGATCTGAATTTCCTCAGCAGATTCAGAAGTTATATAATAAAACCTTGCCTATCGCACAACCATTTTAAAAGGTTAATTGCCGAAAAACGAATGCCAAATGGGCAAAGTTGATATTGTAAAGTTCTTTTATGGTCAATTTGAAAGACACTCGGTTTAGCAATGGTGTTTGCAGCTTGGAATGGGTGAACTTATTCAACTACTGTGGTTTACTTTGTATGATTTGGGGAAATGCACATTTTGAGGCGTTTTTTGCATCATAACAGAACCGACTGTTCGTGAAATAAGTATCTTTTTACTTAAAAGGTATAGAAGTTACCTAAGTCTGTCGCCATAACAACAATGTTACAAGCATTCTTGTGTTCCGGCAGTTAGAGGTAAGACAGCCAGTTCCTCCGTGGTTGAGGATTCCGGGTGAAGCTCGCTTCCACCTTCGCCCTGATCATCACTTACCATCAAGTGAGATACAGGCCGAGAGCTTCTTCGTTGTGGATTAAATAAAATGAAAGGCGCTGGATGCAGGCCGCTACCAACAGGGTAATATAGAAATATCACTGAGGAACGCCTATGTTCAGCAGTGGACGTCATAAGTTGATATGATGATGATGATGTAGGTAAAAGGACCTGCTCGCTGAACTGATGACCTCAAGAAGATTATATGAAATCTATACTAATATTATAAATGCGAAAGTAACCTGTCTGTCTGTCTGTCTCTCTTTCACGCTTAAACCACTGAACTGATTTTGATGAAATTTGGCATAGAGATAGCTTGAGTCCCGGGAAAGGACATAGGATAATTTTTATCCTGGTTTTTGAAACAGGGACGCACGTGATAAAGTTTTTCTATGACAGACAAAATTGCACGCGGGCGGAAAGCTAGTAAATTATAATTCAGTTTAAACTTTAAATATTCAAACAGATTGAGGTATTCTACCACCAAATACCTGTAATCGGGATTGGCCTGCTACATAATTTATCACCAATTTGAATCTTAATCGGCGGTAATAAGAGCCACTGTAGTTACACGAATTTGAATATTGGATAAGTCAATCATAATTAGGGAACTAAATCTGTTAGCGGTGGGAGTCGCAAATGTTAATGATTTTAGTCTGATGGATTCGAAATGGCTAAGTGATATTTAAGTACTACTGAATTTAGTAGTAGTTTTGTTCCCAGGTGTATATTATGAATTTAGTTTTGTCTATACAGTCACTTAGTATTATAAGATTTCACATTTTTGTAGCATCAGTATAACAGTTTTCTGAGATACAACAGTGTAAAGCATGATATGACAGTTCTTATTGAATTACGCCCTTATTCACAAACGATGCTTGCTTAAGAGAAGCAGCAAATCGAACGCACAGCGTTGAATAGAGCTCTGTGATTGGTTCGTGTGTCACCCTGTGCGTCCACGCGCACTGTAAGACCTCATAGTAATGTTTGTGAACACGGGCGTTAGAGAGTTTTATAGCCGGAAGATGTAGCGAGGGCAGGCCCCCCACTAGGTGGACCGACGATCTAGTGAAGATTGCGAGAAGAACCTGGATGCGAGCAGTGCAAGACCGGTCATTGTGAAAATCTTTGGGGAAGTCTTTGTCCAGCAGTGGACGTCATTTGGCTGAAACGATTATCGTAATGTGGGAACTGTAACGATTCTAATTTCTTACTAGATAAAAAGGTATGTTTCTATAATTCTAATAATAACTTAATAATAAAAATCGTATACATTAATTAAGATATTTAGACTACAGTTTGTCTAATAATATTGTGAATATACAAATTAGTAGAACGTTAATAAAACAACATTTCCATGAAAACTAATCCTATTAGGAATACTTGATTCATTTAATATTCCTTACTCCCTCAAGTTTCCATTGTTACCCAGAATTTGGGGAAAAAAATATCTCTTCGAATTTTCGTGAAATGAACATTACCCGTAGAGGCTTTTTTTAGAAAGAGAATAAAATTAAGGAACACTCGGTATACTTTAATCAACATGATCCAATTAACTGTAATTCACGTTTAAGCCCAAGGAAAAAGGTGCACCCCCGAGTCTGAAATCTAACGAAGAAAAAAACCTTATATAAATTATCCGGTGTCAACGTCGAGTGTTACATTGACTCATAATCGTAAATTTAAATCATATGCTCAAGAAAATAAAATTCAAATTCCCTTGGACTCCACTCGCTGTGTTACAAAATCACTCCACATTCAAAAAAGAACCACATGTCTTAAGAAATAGAACGTAGTTTTCAATGTCCTCTAATGTGAGTAGTCTACGCAGATTTTGCTTAAGGATTCAGAGATTTATGTGCAAGGTTCAGAGTTGGTATTCGTTTGGCCATAGATCGCTTGTCAGATCATTTATCAAGTAGGATAGGAGCCGTCAGTGGTTTGATACCCAGGAGCCGATATCCCATCTTAAAGAAAGGTGATATATTCTCAATGATATATCGTGTATATTCATTGTTGGGAATAATGGGGCAGATTCGGCCATAATGGATATTTTTCGAGTGCCATTCATGGGACATCATTGAGTGCCAGTACTGGCACACCGTGAAAAATGATATTTCGTATATAAATAATGGGTGTCAGAATTAGAGCACTAGAGAATGTTCCTATGCCTAGTTGATAAAAAAGTCACTCGGCACTCAGTGTTGCCATAATATAAATGGTACCTTCTTCTAGTAGAGACGTGTACTATATTTCACGATTTAAACCCCTAAAAGCTAAGATACACTTAAAAACTAGTATTTAATAGTAGACAGACAGTTATTCCTCAGAAATAGTCAACTATACTCGTCAGTTTCATTGGTAGCCAAACTGTAGATTTTGGCTGTACAGGAGTTGCAATGGTGGCTACTAGATTCTTTAAATCTTTGCATAGCACTAACCACTGTCACTGACTGACACAGGAAATCTCAGAAACACAAGTGCTAGGAGTCTCAAATTTTGCCTGGGGGTGGGTTCCTTTTAGAACATAGGTGCTCACTAAGACGAGATTTTGCAAAATTTAACTCCTAAGGAGGTATAAAACGGGATCTACGCGTACGAAGTCGCGGGCGGCCGCTAGTACTCTATAAAATTCTGTAGACTGCAGGAACTCTTTTGTACTTTTACTTTATCAAAATGTATTGATAATTAAAATCACATCCAGGCTGTCAGTCCGTCTCTCCCAGGGGACTAGGGGGTTCCCCCCGAATATATTATGGCCCCCAACAGTCTTCTAATTGAAATTGACAGTTTCTATCGCACAATATTATTACGTTAGGTGATGTTATGAAAATTATTGTTTAATAGTAATTAGAAACATGAGTATGAGGAATAGTGACTTAGGAAGCTTTTAAGCTAGAATACAATAAATATTGTTGCTAAAATTAAGTGGCAGTGGGCGGGGCACATAACTCGTAGAAACGATGGCCCTTGGGGCAGAAAAGTTCTTGAGTGGCGACCACGGGCTGGAAGACGTAGCGTGGGCAGGCCTCCTACTAGGTGGACCGACGATCTGGTAAAGGTCGCGGGAAGAGCCTTGATGCGAGCAGCGCAGGACCGTGCATTGTAGAAAGCCTTGGAGGAGGCCTTTGTCCAGCAGTGGACGTCATTTGGCTGAAACGAACAATAAATGTTTTGGATTATTAAAGGAAGACCTGGAAATACAGTCGACTGGTCATATTTCCCAAATAGAATATATTTCGATTCTATACGATGCCACTTAGTTTATCTTAACCATTGCTCGTGTACGTACAAACTGAAACACAATTCATGCTATCACTATATTTCAGTGAGAATGAGGAAAGACTAAAACCTTTTTTATTTTTCTATTTAAGACTCAAAATAAATGAACGATGTGAAAATATTGCTCGATATTAAGGAACTTGACATGTGTAAGTGTTTTTAATTACTACGTTATCAAAACATATCATTACAGATCCCTACGAGTATAAGGTTCATGCTAGAACTACAATTTTAACCACATACAATATGTTATTTACACAACAAACAATAATTACTTTGATTTACTTTTACTGTGCCTTATTCCTTTTTGTAGGCCCAACATAAATAATATTTTTAAAATTTTTAGCCTTAACGTGTTCTGAAAACAGTTTCCTACTTAGATTCACTTTGACTTTGCCCTGTTTTTTTGTAGGCCTAGCTTGAATGATGTACTTTTTAATCCCCTTGTATCCTACCAACAGTTCGCGTGACAGCTACGCCGCAAAGTGTGTCGTTCATTCATTTGTACGAGCGAACGATGACGGATGAACGATCTAATTCAATCGCTCCCTCGCTCTGACATAGGTTAGTTACATAAGCCAACGCATTTTGGTATAATTAGGGATTTTTAACAGAAGAACGGAGCATAAAAAAAATTAAAATGTTGAAAAACTGAAGTTATTTTTGGCTAGCACAAATCGTACTGGCTGTTCTACAAATAAATCGAGTATTCAATTCACGTAATAAAAGTCAAGCGAGTATTTATCTTTATCTATCATTCTGGTAAAAGGCGACCAACAAGAAATCTATGTGAGTTTTGGCAGCTCTACTTTCTAAGTGACACTTTGAAAGTATTGGAATTTTAGTTAATAAAATCTAACCGTATGATTTTTTCACTTACAAGGCAGATTATGTACCATCCTAGACTGCATCTCACTTAACACCAGGTGCGGTTGCGATAAAATACCTACCTTTGTTATGTAGGTATAAGCAAAAAAAGTAAAAGAGCTTTCACATAAGTTATCTCTGTGATTTTAGCTAATAGGGTTCAACTTTTAAGACAAAACCTTTTTATATTTTTTATTCCTCGCTCTAACTGCGTCACAACAACACATTGGCTGACAATTGAAATTGCTCAAGCAACTTTCAGATTACCCAAAGCGTATGCTAAAGTTTCGATTGCAAATGAGTTGGCTTACCCTGCCCGGCTTTGTCCTGGCCATCCATTCATTGCAAGTAACTAATTTGATTTGTTATTTGTTCGAATTGGACCGTTCCGCAGCTTTTGTGTTTCGATTGGTTCGCACGCTTCGGGAGTTCCCTTTGAATTTCATTGATTTAAAAAAGAATTAATCACAACTTGACGGCTTGTAAATTTTGGATACACTTTAGAAAATTAGAAAGAGGGAAGTTTTAAAGGACTACTTTTACTGAGTGCAACATTAAATCGTTAATTCATACATTATTTTTGCATCAAATGACTACCTATAGTGATCGTCACGCGCTATGTTAAAACTCGTCTCTTAGTTCTTTCTTATTATTTTACTAGCTTTCCGCCCGCGGCTTCGCCCGCGTGGAATTTTGTCTGTCACAGAAAAACTTTATCGCGCGCGTCCCTGTTTCAAAAACCGGGATAAAAACTATCCTATGTTCTTTCCCGGGACTCAAACTATCTCTATGCCAAATTTCATCAAAATCGGTTGCGAAGTTTAAGCGGGAAAGCGTAACAGACAGACAGACAGACAGACAGACAGACAGACAGACAGACAGAGTTACTTTCGCATTTATAATATTAGTTGGGATTTGGAAAACATACAGTAAAACAATAACAGCCTTACCTCTAATTAGAAATTAAATTATTATCTTCTTTTGTTTGCATCATGGTGCATTTTATTCTTAGTTACATAGTTTTATAAGCTACTGTATCAAAACTGCAATTTTTTTTTATCAAAATGAGTCAAATGAAATAGAAAAGACAGACAAAAGACTATCACAATAACTATATTTATTTATGTATATTTATATACTAATGAATATTGTGTGTGCTTAAATTATATGGCCTATATCACCTCGAATATGGTTAGCGATTGGAACGACGCTATAGTGATTCAAGGATTATGTATCGTACAGTCGACTAGATTCGCCGCCAAAGGAATTGTCAAAGGCATTGTGTCTCGGAGTGGCTATATTACCCTCTTTGTATAGACCTTATAGATTGGGCAATCATAATCACATTTCACTGAACTGCCTAGATCTAGAGCTAAGAGGTCTGACATTGTTATGGTAACTCAATCAGGTATTATCTATCCTAATATTATAAAGCTACTGGTCCGATTGGAAAGAATATTTTTGTGTTGGATAGCCCATTAGCCCAAATGTTGCAGAAACAGGAAATATATTCTAACTAGCTTTTGGCTTCACCCGCGTGAAATTTAGTTTGTCACAGATCGTCATAAATTATAGCCTATTATGTTATTCTGGGTTATAAACAATAATACTGTAAAGTTTCATCAAATTCAGTTCAGTAGTTTTTGCGTGAAAGAGTAACAAACATCCAGACATCCAAACTTTCGCATTTATAATATTAGTAGGATTATTTCACGAAGTCGTGGGCTCAGCTAGTAAGTAGTCTGAAACTTATGTACAAAACATTATATACCAGGACAATCAGTAATCGAGCCTCTCCCCTTGACCTATATCCTCACACGTTTCCCAAAACCCCCTGAAAAGTGATGTTATTTTATTATTTTCTCAAATCATAATCCTGGATTTACCAAATCCCTCATATCCGAGCAGGAGGGCGAGGACTTAACACGCTGTAGGCACTCCTCGCACATTCTCAGAGGAAGTGTATGAAATAAATTTTGTAATATAAAACAAGGAACGTACGTGTGTTTGATTTTCTCTTTTCATTTAGAGGTTTGTAAATAAACCTTATTACAAAAACAATATGATTTTGTGGGGCAATTAAATTGAGTTTCTGATTTATTAAGTTGTCGTTATGTAAAATTTTTGGTAGCTTGAGAAGAAATAACCCATATTATAACAAGGAAAGTCAGATCTAAAAGATAGTTGGCGATACTGAGGGCTGGATTGCACTATTTTACTTTAACTTTAACAAACGCTAGAAGTCTGTCAAACTCTATACAAAAACATTATTGTTATAGTTACGGTTAAAGTAAGAGGGTTCATTTCAGCCTTAGTTGTAGCCAGTGCACGATGGTGGGTCTTTGAGTTAAATGCTTTAAATTGAATTTACATTACCATCACATAAAAACCGCAAGATTTAATGAAAGAGAATTAAGAAAGAAAGAAAGTCTACCTTTATTAATTTTGGACTTAACAATATTAATTTCAAAGTTCAAAATCGATTGGAGTATTCCAACATTTTATGCTAAGACAGCCTGAATATACTCTAATTAACTATCCAAATATCGGCTTTTAGACACGACCCATACGGCTCCTTCTTCATTGCATCTTCACAAAAAACAAAAGCACATCAACCTGCTCAAGCGCACCTTCGAACGCCGTTCACTGTACTCCGAGCACGATCCAGCGAAAAAACACAACAAATTAGCACGGCTCCCGCTGGCTCAGCGATCCGTTAACTTGAGTCAAGTTTTGGGGTGTGGTACAATGGGTGAGAAGTATACAAACATCAAGCCTTTAGGGCTATCCATGGCGGCGCAACCAGTCGCTGGCTACCAACAAAATGTATACAGCTCTATAGAGAGTTACTCACCTGGTGTCCGTTTGGTTGCGCAAAACTGTATACATTTTGTTGGTAGCGGCGACTGGTTGCGCCGCCATGGTGTCCCGGTGAAATATAGCCCTTAGACTTTAGAGTATACTAGCGACCCGCCCCTGCTTCGCACAGGTATTATACATAAAAACTTTCCTCTTGAATCACTCTATCTAATAAAAAAACCGCATCAAAATCCGATACGTAGTTTTTAAGATATAAGTATATGGACAGACACCGGAAAGCGACTTTGTTTTATACTATGTATTGAAGACAAGTTCTCTAACAGGGTTCAGTGAATCACCTTCTATTATGGTTCATCATCATCATTTCGGCTATAGGACGTCCATTGTTGAATAATAGGCTTCCCCCAGTGATTTTCAGATTGACCGGTTAGTAGCGACCTGCATCCAGCGCCGTTCATTATCATCATCATCATCATCATCTCAGCCATAAGACGTCCACTGCTAAACCCAATGCTTTCCATGTTACCCGGTTGGTAGCGGGCTGCGTCCAGTGCTTTCCTGCTACCTTTATGATGTCGTCGGTCCACCTTCTGGGTGGACGTCCCACGCTGCGTTTTCCGGTACGCGGCCTCCACTCCAGAACCTTTATGAGGTCGTATATCCACCTTGTGGGTAGACGTCCTACGCTGCGCTTGCTACGTGACCCCCACTCCATTTGCTTGTGGTAAATTAGAGACGGTCGTGCTCCTGTATTGGATTCTAAAGGACATGATGATGATGATGATGATGGGGATCACTAATAATCATCAGGTAACTCTTCTTCTTCTCTTCTTTTCAGCCAAATGACGTTCACTGCTGGACAAAGGCCTCCCCCAAGGTTTTCCACAATGAACGGTCCTGCGCTGCCCGCATCCAGGCTCTTCCCGCGACCTTTACCAGATCGTCGGTTCACCTAGTAGGAGGCCTGCCCACGCTACGTCTTCCAGCCCGTGGTCGCCACTCGATGGGCCTCATAAGAAGGCTCAAGGTCACCCAAAGGGCGATGGAGCGGGCTATGCTCGGAGTTTCCCTGCGTGATCGAATCAGAAATGAGGAGATCCGCAGGAGAACCAAAGTAACCGACATAGCTCGCAGAATTGCTAAAATCAAGTGGCAGTGGGCGGGGCACATAGCTCGTAGAGACGATGGCCGTTGGGGCAGGAAAGTTCAGGTAACTCATAAGCCCTTAATTTTTCGTTTTGTATGTCGAAGATACCCGCGAATGTAACTTTGTATAAGGGGGCTATTTTTCATTCATTTCTTTCTAAACTCCTTCTGATGTTTATAAAACTCCGCTCACCGCGCACCGCTCATCGCTCGCTCCGCTCAGCTTGCCCAACTTAGGGTTTGCCGGCGAAACGTTAGCGTTTACAGTTTCGCTTTCGCTAACAAAGGGTGGATCGTTACGTTGTTTGATGTTCAATTGTTAGGTGTTTGTCTGATTCGGATTGAGCGAGTTGAAATAATTGTGAGGTTTGACTGCAAAACTATTGCCGTTTAGAATGAAGCTGGAGAAGCTAGTCGTTGTGTAAACCAATTAGTGCTTTCGGAAAAATAGGAGTGAATAGTGTTTTTTGTACAGCTAAACACTCGTTCTAATGATTGTAATGGACTAACGCACGTATTTATAAACTTTACTGTGAGGTGTCGTGCGCGTGGACACACAGGGTGACACATGAACCAATCACAGAGCTCTATTCAAAGCTGTTCTTTCGATTTGCTGCTTCACTTAAGCAATAGGGGCGTATTGAATGATCCATCCATCCATGCTTTGATCTTTGTTGATTTATAAAAACTGAAAGTTTGTCAGCCCATGCTGCCAACATAGGTAAGAACGTTGGTGCATCATGAAGTTACTACCCTAAAAAGATTGTCTGGCAAGGATTTGGAAAGATCTAAACTAATTTGGCTGATGAAGAAATAGCACTTAATTGAGTATTGTCCAAAAAAAATAAAAATCTGCTTTTATTTGATGCATTCTTGTCCATCACTAAAAACGTTCAGCCTATTCGCATTACAGCCGACGGCATATCAAGCTACCTAGGTATCACTTTCCGTAGTTATAATATGTATGTAACAATAAATAAAAACGTATTCTTACTTAGTCTGATGGGTTACATATACGAGTACAAACAACAAGTGTGGGACACGCCATTTAAAACGCTGTCTTATTGTGCTTCAAATTGCTTCAAGCGCTAGATTGAGAGATTAAATTAAACCGTCTATTGTTCTAGTCTAGCCTAAATACTTGTCTATAAATTCTGTAAACTAAAATTGTTTAGACTCTACACAAATTGTAGTAGAAGACAATGAATAAACGTAATTCATTCATGATGACTCCCTTTGTTTTACGTTTAAATCAATTAGTTTCTTGTGAGTTGAGCTCTTATTCGAAATTGATTTAATTCCCGTAAAAGCCTACATTTAGGATGCCTACGAATTAGTGATCTGAGGGTTGAGATAGAATCTGGATGTCACTTATGTAACTCCTGGATTTACAGCTTGGTCGCCAATGAAATTCAACCAGTGTAAATTGATAAATCTTTTGTCACTCAACATCATCATCATCTTTCAATACGCGCTACGTTCTACATAAAGAATTGTAGAATATTGTATTTATTTAGTTTAAAAAAGTCTCAAGTAAATAACAGTTACTTCGAAAGGGTTTGAATGAAAACATCAAATTCTTCGATATAACCCCTTCAGTCGGTTTTCGTTTATCAAAGATAATATTTAACGCGTTCGCAACCATAAACCTAGCCGTAAACCTTTCAGCAACAGTTTATACGCAGTTCATATGGCGCATAAAACGATATCTCCATTTTGACGAAGGGCTAACATATCCACTATAACCTGACCTATAATAAACCCTACATTATAAGAACACGCAGCTCAAACTACAATGGTTGGTAACACAAATCCAAAATAACTCAAGCTGCGAATTAGAGCTAGAATAACGCGGGTACGGGTCAAGCTGAAATGGTTTTTGAACGAGCAAATACTAAAAATAAAAGTTGTATTTTTGACTGCGAGCTGAAATAATGTAGGTCAAATTGCTTGTTGGTTCACATTCATAACACAAATGATGTCATCTATGACCTTTATCTTGTTTTTAAATTCCTTGAGTTTTTAAAGGGCGAAAATTCAAAATTGTGAATAGAAGTAATGACGTAGAGAAAAATACACCACTTTTAAGACGGACTTGGATAAATCATGACATGGCAGGCTTTACTTATATTCCAAAAAATACTTCGTATAAAACAAAGCATTTTAATTCCTCTTTNAATCACAACTTGACGGCTTGTAAATTTTGGATACACTTTAGAAAATTAGAAAGAGGGAAGTTTTAAATGACCATTTTTACTGAGTGCAACATGAAATCGTTAATTCGTACATTATTTTTGCATGAAATGGCTATAGTGATCGTCACGCGCTATGTCAAGAAAGAACTAAGAGACGAGTTTTCTTAGAGGTAAGATTTTAAATTGAGTCAAATAAAATAGAAAAGACAGACAAAAGACTATCACAATAACTATATTTAAAACACACCACGAATATTGTGTGTGCTTAAATTATATGGCCTATATCGCCTCGAATATGGTTAGCGATTGGAACGACGCTATAGTGATTCAAGGATTAGGTATCGTACAGTCGAGTAGATTCGCCGCCAGAGGAATTGTCAAAGGCATTGTGCCTCCGAGTGGCTATATTACCCTCTTTGTATAGACCTTGTAGATTGGGCAATCATTATCACATTTCACTGAACTGCCTAAATCTAGAGCTAAGAGGTCTGACATTGTTATGGTAACTCATACTAGGTATTATCTATCCTAATATTATAAAGCTGAAGAGTTTGTTTGACTAAACGCGCTAATCTTAGGAACTACTGGTCCGATTGGAAAAAATATTTTTGTGTGGGATAGCCCATTAGCCCAAATGTTGCAGAAACAGGAAATATATTCTAACTAGCTTTTGGCTTCACCCGCGTGAAATTTAGTTTGTCACAGATCGTCATAAATTATAGCCTATTATGTTATTCTGGGTTATAAACAATAATACTGTAAAGTTTCATCAAAATCAGTTCAGTAGTTTTTGCGTGAAAGAGTAACAAACGTCCAGACATCCAAACTTTCGCATTTATAATATTAGTAGGATTATTTCACGAAGTCGTGGGCTCAGCTAGTAAGTAGTCTAAAACTTATGTACAAAACATTATATACCAGGACAATCAGTAATCGAGCCTCTTCCCTTGACCTATATCCTCACACGTTTCCCAAAACCCCCTGAAAAGTGATGTTATTTTATTATTTTCTCAAATCATAATCCTGGATTTACCAAATCCCTCATATCCGAGCAGGAGGGCGAGGACTTAACACGCTGTAGGCACTCCTCGCACATTTTCAGAGGCAGTGTATGAAATAAATTTTGTAATATAAAACAAGGAACATATTGTTTGATTTTCTCTTTTCATTTAGAGGTTTGTAAAATAAATCTTATTACAAAAACAATGTTTATGATTTTGTATGGCAAATAAATTGTGTTTCTGATGATTAAAGTTGTCATTTTGTAACATTTGGAAGCTTTTTTGTGCTGGTAAAAGCATTGATGAAGAAGTGACCTATAATATTATAACAAGGAACGTCAAATCTAAAAGATAGCTGGCGATACTTAGGGCTGGATTGCACTATTTTACTTTAACTTTAACAAACGCTAGAAGTCTGTCAAACTCTATACAAAAACACCGGTTATTGTTATAGTTACGGTTAAAGTAAGAGGGTTCATTTCAGCCTTAGTTGTAGCCAGTGCACGATGGTGGGTCTTTGAGTTAAATGCTTTAAATTGAATTTACATTACCATCACATAAAAACCGCAAGATTTCATGAAAGAGAATTAAGAAAGAAAGAAAAAGATTTAAGAAAAAAAGTCTACCTTTATTAATTTTGGACTTAACAATATTAACTTCAAAGTTCAAAATCGATTGGAGTATTCCAACATTTTATTCTAAGACAGCCTGACTATACTCTCATTAACTATCCAAATATCGGCTTTCAGTCACGACCCACAAGGCTCCTTCTTCATTGCATCTTCACAAAAAAACAAAAACACATCAACCTGCTCAAGCGCACCTTCGAACGCCGTTCACTGTACTCCGAGCACGATCCAGCGAAAAAACACAACAAATTAGCACGGCTCCCGCTGGCTCAGCGATCCGTTAACTTGAGTCAAGTTTTGGGGGTGGTACAAGAGGTAAGAAGTATACGAACATCAAGCCTTTAAGGCTATATTTCACCGGGACACCATGGTGGCGAAACCAGTCGCCGGCTACCAACAAAATGTATGTGCAAAAGCTTTGCGCAACCAAATGGACACCAGGTGAGTAACTCTCTATAGAGCTGCATACATTTTGTTGGTAGCCGGCGACTGGTTGCGCCGTCATGGTGTCCCGGTGAAATATATCCCTTAAAGTTGACTAGCGATCCGCCCCTGCTTCGCCCAAGTACAATGTATTATACTTAAAAACCTTCCTCTTGAATCACTCTTTCTAATAAAAAAAAAAACACGCATTAAAATCCGTTGCGTAGTTTTAAAGATATAAGCATACGTAGGGTCAGACAGCGGAAAGCGTCTTTGTTTTGATGCTATGAAGTGAAGTCAAGTTAAGAAGGACTGACTGACTAACAGGGTTCAGCGAATCTCCTTCTATAATTTGTTTGTGTTCATCATCATCATAGGACGTCCATTGTTGAACATAAGCCTCCCCATTAATTTTCAGATTGGCCGATTAGTAGCAGCCTGCATCCACCGCCTTTCTGCTACCTTTAGGAGGTCGTCTGTCTACCTCATGGGTGCTACGTGACCACTCTATTTGCTTGTGGTAAATTAAAGACGGTCGTACTCTTGCAGTGAAGATTAAATGAGATGATTTTTTTTTTTATCCGCAACGAGGAAGCTCTTGACCTGTATCTCACCTGATGGTAAGTGACGATCAGGCCGAAGGTGGAAGCGAGCTTCACCCGGAATCCTCAACCACGGAGGAACTAGCTATCTTACCTCTAACTGTCGGAACACAAATATGCTGTTAACATTGTTGTTATGGCGACAGACTTAGGTAAGATGGTGGTAGCTAGCCAGGCGGACTTAGAACAAGGCCTACCACCAACCAAACCGAACAGAAAAATCTGCCCCCACTGGGAATCGAACCCGGGACCTCTGCGTCTGAAGCAGGTGGTCTAACCACTAGACCACAGAGGCGGTTTGAATGATGATGATTGTCCTGCAGTGAAAATTAAATGATTGTAATGTTGTTGGTATGGCTCAATAAATAAATAAATTACGGAGATCGCTAATTGAGGTGGTGGTGGTGCGATTGTGGTCAAATACCTGCCTTGTTATGCATAAAAAAAATCATCAGGGAACTCATAAGCAAGCCCATTTGTAATTTTTTTGTATGTTACTAACTTTCTTCGATCAGTGAAGTGATTTTAAAATTACTCACGAATCTATACTTCTATACCATTATTATAAATGCGAAAGTAACTCTGTCTGTCTGTCTTGCTTTCACGCCTAAACCACTGAATCGATTTTGATGAAATTTAGCATAGAGATAGTTTGAATCCCGGGAAAGAACATAGTTTTTATCCCGGTTTTTGTAACAGGGACGCGCGCGATAAAGTTTTTCTGTGACAGATAAAATTCCACGCCGGCGAAGCCGCGAGCGGAAAGCTAGTTTTGTATAAGGGGCTATTTTCCATTCATTTGTTTCTAAACTCCTTCTAACGTAGACAAACTCCGCTCACCGCTCATCGCTCGCTCCGCTCAGCTCGCCCAACTTAGGGTTTGCCGGCGAAACGTTAGCGTTTACAGTTTCGCTTTCGCTAACAAAGGGTGGATCGTTACGTTGTTTGATGTTCAATTGTTAGGTGTTTGTCTGATTCGGATCGAGCGAGTTGAAATAATTGTGAGGTTTGACTGCAAAACTATTGCCGTTTAGAATTGAGCTGGAGAAGCTAGTCGTTGTGTAAACCAATTAGTGTTATAGGAAAAATAGGAGTGAATAGTGCTTTTGGAGTAACAGCTAAACTCGTTCTAATTCGTTCGTTTCAGCCGAAAGACGTCCACTGCTAGAAAAAGGCCTCCCCCAAGAATATCCACATAGATCGATCGTGCGCCGCTCGCATCCAGGCACCTCTCGCGACCTTCACCAGATCGTCGGTCCACCTAGTGGGAGGCCTGCCTATGTCGTTCCAATTATTGGAACTAATTAGGACTTACGCCCGTATTCACAAACATTACTATGAGGTCTCACAGTGCGCTTGGACGCACAGGGTGACACATGAACCAATCACAGAGCTCTATTCAAAGCTGTGCGTTCGATTTGCTGCTTCACTTAAGCAATAGGGGCGTATTGAATGATCCATCCATCCGTGCTTAATTCTTTGTTGATTTATAAAACTGAAAGTTTGTCAGCGCATGCTCTCAACATAGGTAAGAACATTGGTGCATCGTGAAGTTTGGGTCATCGTGGCTTTGGCAGCTACCCTAAAAAGATTGTCTGGCAAGGATTCGGAACAATCAAAACTATTTGGCTGATGAGGAAACATCATCTAATTAATGTCCATATTGCATATGTTACGGTCAAAGTGATAAATGTGAAAATTATGAATAATCGCCGGTTATTATGAATAATTACCGCATGATTTGGTAAATGTGATTAATATGAGGTCATTTATGTGTGTATAAAACTAAATAGGCGGCTTAGGGGTGGCCCAAGGGCCCCCCCCGCCGCACCTTAACCTATTTTTCACTTTAAATCTAAACATTATGTTATAGGCATCATGGAAAAGTAATATTATGCAAGAAACATTCCAAACTCATTATGCCAAATTATATTAATATATGATATCAAAACGTTCAAAAGTTTGGCTGTACACGAGCACGTACACAAGATGTTGTTCTCTTTTATGAATTTTGGTAGTACTAAGGTTGAATTATTAAATAATCACTGTTAAATGTGATTAATTTATCACTTTTACCGCGACTGTCGGTAATTATTCATAATAACCGGTTATTATTAATAATTTTCAATTTATCACATTAACCGTAACATATACTGTAGGTAAAACCTTGAAAAGGAGGCTGACAATAGTGACTGAGTTTCTTGCGCTGCTTCTTCTCAGCACTGGCCCATTTATTGTCCCGAAGCAGTGGTAGGGTTAATATTGGGACGTGTAAAAGCGCTTTTTTAAAGCCTATTTGCAAAAATAAATGAATTTTATGAATTTTATTTTATATAAAAATCTGCTTTTATTTGATGCATTCTTGTCCAATATTGAAATCGTTCAGTCTATTCGCATTTACAGCCGACGGCACATCAAGTTACCTATTATTTCACGTAGTAAATCTATACTAATATAAATGCGAAAGTAACTCTGTCTGTCTGTCTGTCTTGCTTTCACGCCTAAACCACTGAACCGATTTTGATGAAATGTAGCATAGAGATAGTTTGAGTCCCGAAAAAGGACGTAGGATAGTTTTTATCCCGGTTTTTGAAACAGGGACGCGCGCGATAAAGTTTTTCTGTGACAGTCAAAATTCAACGCGGGCGAAGCCGCGGGCGGAAAGCTAGTGTAAAAATAAATAAAAGTGTGTACTTAGTCTAATGAGTTACATCTGTACATGTACAAGTACAAACAACAATATGTGTGTGACACGCCATTTAAAAAGCTGTCAAACATATTTGTGCTTCAAATTGCTTTAAAGCGCTAGATTGAGAGATTAAATTAAACCGTCTATTGTTCTAGTCTAGCCTAAATACTTGTCTATAAATTCTGTAAACTAAAATTGTTTAGACTCTACACAAATTGTAGTAGAAGACAATGAATAAACGTAATTCATTCATGATGACTCCCTTTGTTTTACGTTTAAATCAATTAGTTTCTTGTGAGTTGAGCTCTTATGCCAAGTTGATTTAATTCCCGTAAAAGCCTATATTTAGGATGCCTATGACAAGGATGGCGAACTCTACAGTGGCACTAACTGATGAAGGCAAATACAATAGCCCTTATTCAAAACACTATTTAATTTTATAGTGAATTTTGTGATTGGCGGCGTGCTCTAAATTTTGTGGCGCGTGCTATCGATGGCCATTGGTTCGCCATCCCTGGCCTATGGTTTAGTGGTCAGATATCTAGGATATCACGTGAGGATCTAGTCTGACATAACTTTTGAAACTCCTTGATATAGGTACTTACCTACAGCTTTTTTTAGAATTTGAAACCTAATCAGTGATTATTGATGAATATTTTATTACTTTAGCAAGAAATTGTTACTTAACACAAGATGCTACACCTACTTGTAGATCGTATTATTTAAGGTTAGATAAATACATACATAATATTATTACACTCTAGTTTGAAACTTGGAATCTGAGTTTTAATTACAAAAATATAGGTAAGAGTTCGGAGAAAATTTTGAACTAGAAAACATGGTGTATGTTTCTAGAATATTGTATTTATTTAATTAAAAAAGTGTATTTTTTTAATTAAAAAAAGTTTTAAGTAAATAACAGTTACTTCGAAGGGTTTGAATGAAACCATCAAATTCTTCGATATAACCCCTTCAGTTGGGTTTCGTTTATCAAAGATAATATTTAACGCGTTCGCAACCATAAACCTAGCCGTAAACCTTTCAGCAACAGTTTATACGCAGTTTATATGGCGCATAAAACGATATCTCCATTTTGACGAAGGGCTAACATATCCACTATAACCTGACCTATAATAAACTCTACATTATAAGAACACGCAGCTCAAACTACAATGGTTGGTAACACAAATCCAAAATAACTCAAGCTGCGAATTAGAGCTAGAATAACGCGGGTACGGGTCAAGCTGAAATGGTTTTTGAACGAGCAAATACTAAAAATAAAAGTTGTATTTTTGACTGCGAGCTGAAATAATGTAGGTCAAATTGCTTGTTGGTTCACATTCATAACACAAATGATGTCATCTATGACCTTTATCTTGTTTTTAAATTCCTTGAGTTTTTAAAGGGCGAAAATTCAAAATTGTGAATAGAAGTAATGACGTAGAGAAAAATACACCACTTTTAAGACGGACTTGGATAAGTCATGACGTGGCAGGCTTAACTTATATTCCAAAAAATACTTCGTATAAAACAAAGCATTTTAATTCCTCTTTTAAAAAACACGTTTTTTATTTACAACAAAATGAAATAAGGAAAAAAGAAACAGCGAAGTACCTACCTAAATACTTAAAAACAAACAACAGCTCAAGTTACAGAACGAAAAAAACAAACGAAACCGCAAAATGGCCGTCGGATTCATTAGGATCGTTTACTGGAAATTAGTAAAGTTTGACAAATCATTAATCTTCCAAAGAAAAAGATTCGATGAGATTTTCAAGACAGAAAATGTTTGAAACTTTTTAATTTGTAGACTTAACTGAAACTCTGAATGTAAATCATAATATTGATGGAAAGACTTTTCGCGTTAAACTCTCAAAAATGTACTGTAAAAGATCGCATTGGGACTTTACTTGTTTGAAACTATTTTCGAGCGATTTTTATATTATTTCGCAGATAAAATAAGTAAGTAGCTCACAAAAATCTAAACTTTTAAAATATCGGTCGGTATCGGTACATAGCCAATGAGCTGCTGTCAGACTGACATTGACGTAAATAATGTCAATGTCACTCTGGAAACGTCAGAATAGAGGGACGCGCGTGGACGTCTCCGCGCGCTTATGCTGAGTGATTGATTGTATAAAATAAGGCAATATAACGTGCAAGTTAAGTATCCAATGTTTTATTTATGAAAATAGATCTACTAGCCTAATAAAAACAACGCAATGTTTGTCTCGATCTTAAAAACATTTCAATATACAATTTGTTACAGAATTTTACAAAGCTTCATCGCACAATTATGTATAATAACAAATAAACAGAATCCATATACAAAACTACGGCTAATACAAACAGAAAAGTAATATTCGGGTTTTATTCTGATACTCCATCAACAGTATTCCTCGCAGCAAGTAATGTACTAGTCATATCTAATTATTTCTTGACCTTGATAATGATATTTCTATTACCGAAAGTTTCGCCAAAAAGGGCGCCTAATAAGAAAGGAAAAAGTCGGCCACAAAAGATAAATCTAGTGGCAGGAATAACGAAAATGATCGTCTATTTATACATCGTATACTACAATAAAAGTAGGCTCATTGAAATAGTTATAATCGGGTAGGTTTCGGGGTACTACGAGAACGGAAAAACTTCCAATTGTGAGATTTTTCCGAGAACAGGTTAGTCTTTTATACGTCTAAGAAAAGCTAGTGTAGGCCATTTTATTTTCTAGCGTTCTTCTTTTATTATTTTCATTCACGCATACACTTTAGTTTACTTTGAATTTTTTACGTATGAAATGTTTCTTTTTTGCGTACGTTTAGTGCGGAGACCGCTAGTCTAAAGTTGTACATTTGAGACATTTTTTGGAAATAAATACTTTTTTATTTTAGTTTTGTTGGTAAATCCAGTTTAGAGCTTGTGAAGCACTCACAAAAACACAGGATAGTTTTTCCATATTTAAATATATAAAACTCAAAGGTGACTGACTGACTGACTGACTGACTGACTGACTGACTGACTGACTGACTGACTGACAGACTGACAGACTGACTGACTGACATAGTGATCTATCAACGTACAGCCCAAACCACTGGACGGATCGGGCTGAAATTTGGCATGCAAGTAGATGTTATGTACGTCATAACATCTACCTGCATGCCAAATTTCGCTAAGAAAGGATTTTACTAAACTCCACCCCTAAGGGGGTAAAACGGGATCCACGCGTTCGAAGTCGCGGGCGGCCGCTAGTCTTGTATATTTTAGAAATAATCAAGGAGATCACTCGTCTCCACCCTGATAGATACTTCATTCCTTAAGAAACAGCCGTTGTTTTTCTCAATTATAATAAAATCTCAATAACCAAAGCACTTCCAACTTAACAAACTCCTAGTTTGGAGCAAATCCTTACAATTTCGTTTTACGACCTCTTCCTCTATGCCAATATACGGTAGTGCTAATCCCATATAAAGGTATAAACGAGTATATACGGTTTTATTCCCACTTTTACGAGCGGGTCCGACCGTAGTGGTAGTGTGTTGTAAAATTTAACAAAGAATACGTCATAAACACGGCGAAGCTTTGAAATTAGTGACGTCATTCCAGTGTGAGTTTCGACGTGGTTTGATTGAGTAATGGAAGAGAAATAACAGAGGGAGGATAAATAAAAGGCTACAAAAGGCTAAAACGTCGACAGGATAAGGATAATCTATAAAACCGCTATTTATAAATTGTCGTAGCTTAAAACAAAGTTCACCAAAAATGGTTCAGCTGTTTAAGCTTGAAAACGTACCTGATTGAAACGGACAGGCAATTATGTACATCTATAGTAATATTATAAAGCTGAAGAGTTTGTTTGTTTACTTTAACGCGCTAATCTCAGGAATTACCGGTCCGATTTGAAAAATTCTTTCAGTGTTAGATAGCCCATTTATTGAGAAAGGCTATAGGCTATATACTATAACGCTACGAGTAAATAAGTGCCGAGCAAAAATGAAAAATGTTGCGAAAACGGGTTTTCACGCGTACGAAGTCGCGGGCACAGCTAGTTGAAATATAATATTATGAAGAATCTCTTAATATTGAAGAACTAATACGGTCAAGGCTTTTTGTTTATTAAAGCACCAACTTTTCCCGCAACTTCGTCGATTTTTTTGTATAAAAAGCAGCCTCTAATACAGCCTATGTGCTATATCGATATAATGATAGTCCCTAAAAGAAGATTTTTAATAAATTGTTTTAAACTTTCATGGTCACTATCATAATTATTATTACTGACGGGATTGCTACCGTAATTTTGAGTTTCCGATATTTTGGCACTGTTGCAAGCGCCATGGTCACGGAGTAACTGAAGAAACTTGCAGATGAGATATTATAAACATTTTAAACTTAAATCCGTGTGGTAAGTTTTTGCATGAAGGAGAAACAATCCTGTAACCAGACAATGAATAGGTTACCGCTATCGTCAACAAAGTAAGCCCTTGTTCAAAAGCCAAACTTGTACAATTATGAAAGTGAACTTAGGTCATAATCTGGTACTTTTGCCTACCTATTAAGCCCTCCAAGTCTAGAATAACTTACACTAAGCCGCCTACAGCGGTACAAAGGCGTTATTAACTGAATAACGCGAAAACACCCGCACAAATTCTGTTCACCCTCAGAACAATGCTGAGATAACCATAAACAATACTTTAAACCAGATATTAAAAGCATACAGAGGCTCGCAAACTAACTAAAGCACTTTTAAAGAGATTTACACCGTGCAAACAAAAATGCGACACAAAACGTGGCGTTTTCTAAGAAATATAAGACAGTAATATCAAAGCCAAATCTTTTGAACACTTTCAGACAATGACCAGCTTAAGCTGAGCCGTTGTAGCATACTTTGGCTTCCCGCTACGAGACCAGTTTATACTGGTTATTTTTACTAGTCCAGAATATCTAGGTACATGGACATACGGTCATTTACTCCCCGCAGTTCAGACTTGTATGAGATGTGGGGGGGAGGGGAGGTCAAGCTACAATTGCTTTCGCTTGACTTAGCCTTTGAAATGGCTCCCACTTATATTCCAAAAAATACTTCGTATAAAACAAAGCATTTTAATTCCTCTTTTAAAAAACACGTTTTTTATTTACAACAAAATGAAATAAGGAAAAAAGAAACAGCGAAGTACCTACCTAAATACTTAAAAACAAACAACAGCTCAAGTTACAGAACGAAAAAAACAAACGAAACCGCAAAATGGCCGTCGGATTCATTAGGATCGTTTACTGGAAATTAGTAAAGTTTGACAAATCATTAATCTTCCAAAGAAAAAGATTCGATGAGATTTTCAAGACAGAAAATGTTTGAAACTTTTTAATTTGTAGACTTAACTGAAACTCTGAATGTAAATCATAATATTGATGGAAAGACTTTTCGCGTTAAACTCTCAAAAATGTACTGTAAAAGATCGCATTGGGACTTTACTTGTTTGAAACTATTTTCGAGCGATTTTTATATTATTTCGCAGATAAAATAAGTAAGTAGCTCACAAAAATCTAAACTTTTAAAATATCGGTCGGTATCGGTACATAGCCAATGAGCTGCTGTCAGACTGACATTGACGTAAATAATGTCAATGTCACTCTGGAAACGTCAGAATAGAGGGACGCGCGTGGACGTCTCCGCGCGCTTATGCTGAGTGATTGATTGTATAAAATAAGGCAATATAACGTGCAAGTTAAGTATCCAATGTTTTATTTATGAAAATAGATCTACTAGCCTAATAAAAACAACGCAATGTTTGTCTCGATCTTAAAAACATTTCAATATACAATTTGTTACAGAATTTTACAAAGCTTCATCGCACAATTATGTATAATAACAAATAAACAGAATCCATATACAAAACTACGGCTAATACAAACAGAAAAGTAATATTCGGGTTTTATTCTGATACTCCATCAACAGTATTCCTCGCAGCAAGTAATGTACTAGTCATATCTAATTATTTCTTGACCTTGATAATGATATTTCTATTACCGAAAGTTTCGCCAAAAAGGGCGCCTAATAAGAAAAGAAAAAGTCGGCCACAAAAGATAAATCTAGTGGCAGGAATAACGAAAATGATCGTCTATTTATACATCGTATACTACAATAAAAGTAGGCTCATTGAAATAGTTATAATCGGGTAGGTTTCGGGGTACTTACGAGAACGGAAAAACTTTCAATTGTGAGATTTTTCCGAGAACAGGTTAGTATTTTGTACATCTAAGAAAAGCGAGTGTAGGCCATTTTATTGTCTAGCGTTCTTCTTTTATTATTTTCATTCACGCATACACTTTAGTTTACTTTGAATATTTATACGTGTGAAATGTTTCTTTTTTGCATACATTTAGTGCGGAGACCGCTAGTCTAAAGTTGTACATTTTAGACATCTTTTGGGAATAAATACTTTTTATTTTAGTTTTGTTGGTAAATCCAGTTTAGAGCTTGTGAAGCACTCACAAAAACACAGGATAGTTTTTCGATATCCTACTAATATTATAAATGCGAAAGTTTGGATGTCTGGATGGATGTTTGTTACTCTTTCACGCAAAAAATACTGAACGGATTTTGATGAAACTTTACAGTATTATTCAAACCCAGAAGAGAGACAAACTCAGATTTCACGCGGGTGAAACCGCGGGCAAAAGCTAGTCTTGTATATTTTAGAAATAATCAAGGAGATCACTCGTCTCCACCCTGTATAGATACTTCATTCTTTAAGAAACAGCCGTTGTTTCTCTCAATTATAATAAAATCGCAATAACTGAAGCACTTCCAACTTAACAAACTCCTAGAAATTTCGGGCAAATCCTTACAATTTCGTTTTATGACCTCTTCCTCTATGCCAATAGACGGTAGTGCTAATCCCATATAAAGGTATAAACGAGTATATACGGTTTTATTCCCACTTTTACGAGCGGGTCCGACCGTAGTGGTAGTGTGTTGTAAAATTTAACAAAGAATACGTCATAAACACGACGGAGCTTTGAAATTAGTGACGTCATTCCAGTGTGAGTTCCGACGTGGTTTGATTGAGTAATGGAAGAGAAATAACAGAGGGAGGATAAATAAAAGGCTACAAAAGGCTAAAACGTCGACAGGATAAGGATAATCTATAAAACTGCTATTTATAAATTGTCGTAGCTTAAAATATAGTTCATAAAAAATGGTTCAGCTTGAAAAAGTACCTGACTGAAACGGACAGGCAAATTATGTACCTTGAAATATAATATTATGAAGAATCTCTTAATATTGAAGAACTAATACGGTCAAGGCTTTTTGTTTATTAAAGCACCAACTTTTCCCGCAACTTCGTCGATTTTTTTGTATAAAAAGCAGCCTCTAATACAGCCTATGTGCTATATCGATGTAAATAATAGTCCCTAAAAGAAGATTTTTAATATATTGTTTTAAACTTTCATGGTCATTATCATAATTATTATTACCATGTACCTTAATTTTGAGTTTCCGATATTTTGGCGCTGTTGCAAGCGCCATGGTCACGGAGTAACTGAAGAAACTTGCAGGTGAGATATTATAAACATTTTAAACTTAAATCCGTGTGGTAAGTTTTTGTATGAAGGAATAACAACCATATTAACGTACCAGACACTGAATAGGTAACCGCTATTGTCAACAAAGTAAACCCTTGTTCAAAAGCCAAACTTGTACAATTATGAAAGTGAACTTAGGTCATAATCTGGTACTTTTGCCTACCTATTAAGCCCTTCAAGTCTAGAATAACTTACACTAAGCCGCCTACAGCGGTACAAAGGCGTTATTAACTGAATAACGCGAAAACACCCGCACAAATTCTGTTCACCCTCAGAACAATGTTGAGATAACCATAAACAACACTTTAAACCAGATATTAAAAGCATACAGAGGCTCGCAAACTAACTAAAGCACTTTTAAAGAGATTTACACCGTGCAAACAAAAATGCGACACAAAACGTGGCGTTTTCTAAGAAATATAAGACAGTAATATCAAAGCCAAATCTTTTGAACACTTTCAGACAATGACCAGCTTAAGCTGAGCCGTCGTAGCATACTTTCGCTTCCCGCTACGAGACCAGTTTATACTGGTTATTTTTACTAGTCCAGAATATCTAGGTACATGGACATACGGTCATTTACTCCCCGCAGTTCAGACTTGTATGAGATGTGGGGGGGAGAGGAGGTCAAGCTACAATTACTTTCGCTTGACTTAGCCTTTGAAATGGCTCCCCGAGCCAGCGGTGTAATGTTAGAGCGAATGGTGTTGCCGTTATTTTATTTTTATTTAAAATATTTTTGGAGATATAATGCTACAATTATAAAAACACTGAGATTTGAACAATACCTACTTTATATAAAAGTTGCATAAAGGTATTTAAGATAATTTGGCCTAAACTGGTTGGGCTTTTAACAAAGTTGCTAAGGCGACAGACTTAAGCTGAGTTGCACCATCTTACTTTAACATTGACAAACGTCAAAAATCTGTCAAATTCCATTCAAAAAACACCGGTTATCGTTAAAGTTAGATGGTGCAACTCATCCATAGATTCGAAACTGAAAACCAAGCGGACTTAGGACAATAGAAAACTTTGCTCCTACTAGGAACTGAACTCGGGACCTCTTATTTCAGACAGATGGACTTACCACTAGACCACTGAGGCGATATTTTAAGAGGTTACAAAAAACTTCAACGTAAAGACATCTCGTCGTAGAATTAATGAATTTCAGAAACTCTTCAATTAAATGAACTCCTCTTAACAGTTTATTAATTTTCAGAACTTAACGTCAATACAAGACAAGCAGGGACAAGTTTTAAGTACTAATGGCGATGCTTTGCCAAATTTTGACAGAGACAAGTCTGAACAGCCATAATGAGTTGCCTTTAATTAAGTGGCACTTTTGTATTTTGATGGGTAAGTAAATTCTGTATCAGTATTAAAAGTAGGTAGGTATATTATAATTGTAAGTATTTTAAATATTGAATTGAAACCACGATAGCCGGTGAAGGGGTCGGACTGGCCGACTCGTGATCCGGGAAACGCGGGTTCGAATCCCACCGTGCCGCTCGATTATTGCGGTGAGCTCGCTCGTGACACAAGCATATTTAGCTTAGTACGAAGGGCTAACGGGAGTATTAGTAATTACCTTAAAATAAAGATTTCGGATATTTTTTTATCATTTTACCTAGATAAAACACCATTTCTTCTCAGCACGATATTATACAACATGATAAATATGTCTCAAAGTGGTGTGCCACAAGCTATGTTTGGTTGGGTTCGAATCTCGCCGCCGCTCGACTATTGTGGTGAGCCCACTCGTAACACAAGCAATTAGCGTACTCGAGGAGCTAACGGGTCTATTAGTTATTTATGCATTGCAAATCACTAATATTATTTGTAAAAAAAATCCAAATTACTCAAAGGTGACTGACTGACTGACATAGTGATCTATCTACGCACAGCCCAAACCGCTGGACGGATCGGGCTGAAATTTGTCATGCAGGATGTGTCATAAAACGGGATCCACGCGTACGGAGTCGCGGCGGCCGCTAGTACTAAAATAAAAAAGTCGTATTTTCTGACCTTCTTGAGCTACGTAGAACCATCCCCCATTCTTTAAGGTGCGCCATAAGCCGGCGTCGATCAATTCCTCTTTTCCAGCTGTCTGACTCTCTGAGTCAGTAAGCGCTTATAATATACAACGTATGTCTGTATAGAATGACAAGGCATCAAGTGTCACGTACTTAAAGATGATCGGTGGAAATGTCATTTTAGGCACGTTACTTTCATATTTCATTTTTAAAAATGCAATATTAATTTAGTTTCTCATGGTAGCTAATATTATAAACAACTAGCTTTCCGCCCGCGGCTTCGCCCGCGTGGAATTTTGTCTGTCACAGAAAAACTTTATCGCGCGCGTCCCTGTTTCAAAAACCGGGATAAAAACTATCCTTTGTTCTTTCCCGGGACTCAAACTATCTCTATGCCAAATTTCATCAAAATCGGTTGCGAGGTTTAAGCGGGAAAGCGTAACAGACAGACAGACAGACAGACAGACAGAGTTACTTTCGCATTTATAATATTAGTTGGGATATATAGTTGGGATAGTTCGTTCGTTTCAGCCGAATGACGTCCACTGCTGGACAAAGGCCTCCTCCATGGATTTCTATAACGACCGGTCCTGCGCTGCCCGCAACCAGGCACTTCCCGCGACCTTCACCAGATCGTCGGTCCACCTAGTGGGAGCCTGCCTATAATACGTCTTCTGGCCCGTGGTCGCCACTCGAGAACTTCTTCAGACCGACGATCATCAGCTCTACGAGTCATGTACTCTTGCCCTTATTTGAGTATGACTAAAGCCCGGTCCGTGAGCACGTAGAATTGTGTCCAATGACCCCTAGCTACCCATCCTTATCGCTCGCGCGTAATTATATTGCTGTCGTGACTGTGCGACTGGCATCCGCAGTGAGTGTGCGAGCGCGATAGCAACATAGTTACGCGCGAGCGATAAGGATGGGTAGCTAGGGTCATTGGACAAAATTCTACGTGCTCACGGACCAGACTATACTTTATCTTACTTGAAAAAGATGTAAGTTACCTAAACCTAGGTCTAAAAGAGGTTATTATTCCTTAGGTTTCACCTAAGTTTTATGATTAGAGAATTACGTGTTATATTGTTATTATATAGGATAGAATTTTGTAATACCATCTAAAGGGAAAGTTTAAAGTTCCAACAATCAAAGATTTTTGATTTTATTTTTTCGAAAATTTACCACCATGCCATACAATTTTCTGTAAATAATTACAATAATTTAAGCTTTCATGGTTTTATTTTCATTTGATTTATCAAGTTTGAGAGATTTCATCCAAGCCTTATACTTAATCCTAACGATCGATGCAATAAAAATACAGGGTGTAATTTTCAACAGATTTTAGTAGGTTAGATTCCCGAGTGTAGCAAGCAAATTTTTGAAAATCTTTGAATGCAGTTCTATTTCTTTTCAAAAATAAAGGAATGTTTTCTTTGAGTAAAATTTTGTATCTACATACTGTAGAATTACTTACTGTAAGGGTACTTTCCCTCCAGGTGGCATTACAAAATTCCACCCTGTATAGATATTGATAAACTTGATTACTATTTGTATTACGAGAGTTTTTGAAAAATCATTAATAGATATTTCATTTGTATTTGCCATAAAATACAAATCAGTTAAAGAAAAAACTATTAATTCAATCACCACAGATTTTTCATGAATAACAAATGAGGCAGCGTTATGCAACCTACAGCTTTATAACGGTGTTATACGTGCTATAATGGCTGTACAAGAACTTGGTGTGATTTATAGTCATTTTGCAGTAATGAAAAAGCTTTAGTCCAGCTATCAGCTGACTAATGACTGTGGAGGCATGTTCTGCTATCTACCCTCCATCTGAGTGTCAAGCCGTAGCTATCTGATAGCGTAGAGTGTTTGATAGCATGTCAAGCTGCACTGTAACTCTTTAACGGTATTAATAGTTGCTTTTATGAAAAACTCATTAAACTAATTTATTTATGAAAGCAGGCTTTTAAAAAGCACTTTTACACGTCTCAGTATTAACCCTACCACTGTTTCAGGACAATAAATAGGCCAATGTTGAAAAGAAGCAGCGCAAGAAACTCAGTCACTATTGTCAGCCACATTTTCAAGGGTTTACAGACTTTAAAATATACATGGTTTTAAATATTTATGCGGGCTAGGCTGTTAAGCATCCCAAACATTTTTATCTTTTATACATAATCATCAACTTTATAGTTGCCCTTTTTCATTAAGGTACTTTTATTATGTGCTTTGAATTTATGAATGGGCAACAGTTTTTGTAAACAACAATGTATAAGTTAATTTGCTCTTGAATGTAAAATGTAACAACGGGAAATAACAGGTTTACGATGTATTTAATAATAATTATCGAAAAATTTTAATCAATTTAAGAGGTTCGTTTTCATCAAAATGATAATATTGTAATATTATTATGTTGTGTACGAGTACGTATTTAAATTGGAATTCAAATAATCAGTAGTATTTGCATTTTAATCAACATGGATTTCAATGTAATTTTCATCAGTCCTGCTTGAATCTCATACAAACTAAGCATCGAACGTTTGGTCCCGTCACGTAGTATCTTGCCTACTACTCTATTACATACTGACATTATTAACTTGAAAGTTTGTCGGGGAAAACTAGGCTACTGTGAAATATTTAAAGAAAACACGACTCAAAAAATATTTCATAATCAACTAAGTTGTAAAACGCTGACGTAAAAACTAGAAGTACAAAATAAAACATCAAAAGTGTGTACAATCATATTATATTTTTCCCCGAGGCGTCTGGACTTTTTAGGGAAAAATTACCTTTGTAAAATGACGTGACGCGTCCCCGAGAAACCGAAATTATTTTCTCTTGTAACGAGATATTTAAGAAAATATTAGTCACAGGCAATGTCACTTGATATTTTGTAACAGTTCATTTTGTAACGTTCCAGGTTATATAACTAGCTTTCGCTCGCGATTTCGATATGTTGCTTTTTCATTTATAGCAAGGGAATGTACATTCACATCATTGTAAGAATACCTACACATCGTTTGCGTATGAATCATCATCATCATCTCAATCACAGGACGTCCACTGCTGTACCTACATAGGCCTCCCCCAATGATTACCATATTGCCCGGTTGGTAGCGGCCTGCATTCAGCGCTTTCCTGCTACCTTTATGAGGTCGTCGGTCTACTGCGTAAGTATGAATAATATGTGACAAGTCTTGAAGAGCATAAAATATCAAGGAGCATAAAATACTTATTCCGTTATTATTTGGATAAATTGTAGGAATATCTTCGTGTCGCTGAATGAATTACAGTTTTCTAAGAATTCTCAACGAGATTCAAATGAAGAGATAATTTGTATGAAGTCTTTCAACTCACAAATCATAATACATAGCGTAACCTTATCACCCCAAGAACGATAACAACCCATAACGTAGGCGAAAAACTGCCGATAGAGAGGCAAATATACATCACTGTGGGTGTGAAAGAGACGGATAATAGCGACAAATCCGACATTACGACGTGGATCGGCGATAAAAGGTCGTCGCGATTGTTCATATAACGTCGTGTTGTGATATATTTGCGAAGGGGTGCCGATTTAAATGGGGTTTATGTAGATGCATATAGGCTCTGAAATAACTGTTATTATGTAAGTAATATTTGGTGTATTGTTTCAATGCTTGACGAATACACGCACATTGAAATGTTATAGCTGTATGCTCATAAATTCGAATTGCAGTTAGAATCTTTATACGTAAGTGACTCTACATAAAATTAGAGGACAAGACTGCATGGATGTTACTATGTATAATATGTATGTATTTAAAAAAATATATAAGTAAGTAGTATATCCGTTAACCCATAACACATGCATATAATTTGTTTACTTTGGGGCTAGCTGGCGCTGTGTTAATGAATTTGTCTAAAGTTAATTAATATTTATTATTTACTTATCTAGATCACACTTCTGGTATACCTTTATTTGCTGTAACTAGATATACATTTAATTTATACAAGTGCTATCTCGACTGTACTTTACTAAACTATGAATAAATTAACATAAGTGCCAAAATACTGGTCAAAATTTAATCAAAAATACAAATACAAAATACAAATACAAAATATTTTATTTCATTACAAAAGTACATTAAATAACATACAGGGTTTGGAGTTTCCTTTTAAGCATACAGTTGCTTGTGTTAGGAAACACCGCTCTTATGTTAACAATATTTAAGTAGAACTTATTCAAATCTCTATTGTACCGCGTGTCAGTGTGTGTGTGCGTGTGTGTGCGAGCGTGCGCGCGCGCGCGCGCGCGCGTGTGTGTGTGTGTGTGTGTGTGTGTGTGTGTGTGTGTGTGTGAATACTATGTTTATGGTTTGACTAGGTTTTCGATGTCGTCATAGTTTTTGGTCTTAAGCCACTCTGTGATTCTGTTTTTACACTCATAGATAGTCAACGGATAAATATTTAATTCATTGTTAAGGACATTATAAATAGAGGATGACAGTCTACCGTATTGACGTTTAGCAAAAGTAGTTTTGACCATAGCTGTAGGAACAACATTTTTCTTTCTTCTGCTATCAGTATTTATAAGTTTGATGTCGTAGGGAAAGTATTTGTGTATTTTTAAGGTATCAAAAAAATTGTTTTGATTTATGTATGACTAGCGGCCGCCCGCGACTTCGTACGCGTGGATTCCGTTTTACCCCCTTAGGGGTGGAGTTTCGTATAATCCTTTCTTAGCGGATGCCTACGTCATAACATCTACCTGCATGCCAAATTTCAGCCCGATCCGTCCAGTGGTTTGGGCCGTGCGTTGATAGATCACTATGTCAGTCAGTCAGTCACCTTTGAATTACATAATATATTTAGATTTATTCAATTCATATCACAGATAAATAAATAGATACCAATATATCAAAACAGATAGAAAAACGCTTCAGGGTTCAAAACACATCTGTACCTGAAAGTAAAACTGCAAACTTCATCTCCCCAAAGCATCGAACGTGTAATCTTATAGAATACCTTCGCCTTGCAATTTCTGTTACTCCGCCGAGTCAGCACTCGTCCCCTTTCGACTGGGGTGCAATAATGTGTAATCTTTCCACAGCCTGTATGAAAAGACTGGGTATACCTTTAGTTTAGTAGGTATAGAGCCAGTTTTAGCAGGTTCAAATAAAGTTTCAGATATGAAATTATAAATAACTTAAAAAAATCGAACTGCCTAAGGCGGGAATTGAACCCACGACCTTCCGCTTGCCGGGCGACTGCTCTTCCAACAGCTGATGATGATGAAGATGCGACTCTTAACGCTAAAAATTAAATAAACAAGTCTCAGATAATCTGACAGTTTCAGATAATCTGGCGAGCCGCCTTTGTGCTCGCAGTGATACCGCCAGTCGGCGGGTCGCTGCGATCTCCCTGCGAACCACGCGCGAGCAGCTCGCAGCGGGCTCGTGCCTATGTTGTACTCACTTGATACAGTATCTGATACATTACACGCTACACGGCTAGATGAGTATCCTGCATTATATTACCATCTACAGTTTAATGGAGAAAAAACACGTATAATAATAACGATATTCGAATAAAAGAGCAGGAAAAGATCTCAATATTGTGTATCTTGTGGGCATTCTTATCCAATTATGTAGGATTAAATACACCAATGTATGGAATATAATAACCTAACGACGTTGAGTATGGTTTCCCAGTCGATCGTGTTACGGGAAGGAATATTATGTGGGTGGACGGAAGATTCCTATTAATAATGCGTTTGACTTTGAAAGGAAAATCTTATCTTAATAAAAGTATGTTTATGACTACCTACTTGATTTTATACAAGTTAACAACTGGATTTTGTAGCGCAAAGACTCATCATCATCATAGTTTCAGCCATAGGACGTCCACTGCTGAACATAGGCCTCCCCCAATGATTTCCATATCGCGCGGTTGGTAGCGGTCTGCATCCATCGCGTTCCTGCTACCTTTATGAGGTCGACGGTCTACATTGTGTCGCCTAGCCTCTTTAAAACAATTGATATTAACAATATGAATACAAAATCCCGTTAAACCCTCGTAGTAAGCTTAATTCTTGTATTACGTGTGAGTTCACCACAACAGACCAGTGGCGGGAATCGAACCCGCGTTGCTCGGATCACGAGGCGACCTGTCCGACACTTTCACCGTTCGGCTAATGTCGTTTCTTTTCCTCATGGATATGCATTACTTTTAGTAATTTAAATTAAAAACCAATTTACAATAAGCTTGAATAAATTCAAACGTAGTTTTAATAATACCGATTAACGATGTCAATATTTCGCACTAAAACTCACTGAACTTAAATTCCTCGCAACCAAGGCCGGGTGGCAGAACCTACTAAGATTAAACTTCACAATTTTCAAGATAAACGATAACCGAAACGCGGCGAAATGAAACATCGCCAGATTACCCCCCGATACCCACTTTGGGGACAGTTGTGAAATATGGGGTGCCTTAAATCTTGTCACTAGTGGGGGATCCGATAATAATAACTTTCTTATAAAGAATACTGATACTTTTCTGTAAAGGACATTCAATGATAAACAAATGATTTATAAAGGGGCAAGCATTAAGTATGTAGCATTTTTTACTTACCCATTTAGCGATGCAAACGTCGTAAATTTTACTTGTATTGTACCATTCATAAAACGTTACATTACATAAGAAATGCTCTATTCAATGCTCACCTTTATATTATAGCATTTAAGCCTTATTCGATAATAGTAACTCTACAAGCTCTACTATAAGTAGGTGCTTGAATATACGTTTGAAACAGGCAATTTCCGCCAACAAATACTTAGAAATAAACAAGATAGCAAGGGGTTTTCATTATAATGCCAATATCAGTGCCCAAGCTGTAAACGTCTACTATTCATTAAATAAAATATATACTTGATATTTTCTATACTCCTATGTATTCGTTCAATAAAATACTTGAATCTTCCTATACATAGCAACGTGCGTGTGTGTGAAACGCTTATTTCTTTCCCTCTGTACCTCATAAAGCAATATCAGTAATGTAATTCCGAATCAATTCTCCAAATCGCACTATTGAAAGTTTCATATGTCGCACAATAAATACACTCGGCGTCAAAGAAGTCGCACCTCCCGTGACAATAACTTAAAGATTTTCATCTGACACAATCATGGTGCTCCACTAATATTGGTATTATTTGAGAGCCTAATAAAGTAGGCTTAAAGAGAAAATCATTTAATTTTTTTATAAAAAATTAACAGTTACCATAAATGTGACTTGAAAAAAGCTCCTCACCCCTGGGACCAATTAGACCAATTTTTGTGGATATAAAACTAAAAATGATCTCACGTGTCCTCTGTAACAGATGGATAGCGATTAATCCCAATTTAACAGTTTTATAACCAAAAAAGTTAGCTCAAGCGTAACTACCTTATGTTAAGAGACACTAGATCTTTCTAAAGACAGTATATTTTTATGGTAAAAATCTTTCCTTTAGTGAAATGAAGTTTAGAACTAAGCTTTCAAATGGTAACAATATTGGTGGGAAGTGGGGATGCATAGGCTTGAAAGTGCTTGTCGCAGGAGGTGCGATTTATTTGACGTCGAGTGTATCTAGAAAGAAATAAATACGAGATCTGAAGAGGATATCCCGAATTTTACTTGCAATGATTGAAACCAAAGGCCTTCATCGACACAATTGTATTTGCACACTAAACTCATCTTTTAAACAAAAGAGAGAAGGTTTAAAACACAACGTCAGTATCCCGAATTTGGGAGACAGCTGAAAAACGTTGCTAACTCGCCGCAAACTCGACCTTTTCGTTCATAAGATAAAGTGCACTATCGAATAGATAAACAACACTCGATTTCGGTAATGTAACTGGATGTGCAAAGTTTTCTGTGCAGTTTTCATGAGCCTTATTGTGTGGAGAGAAGGGTTATTTTGGCGTGTAGTGGTTTGTTGTTTGGGAAGCGGAAAAGCGTTTTGTTTCTTCAAAATTGGGTCACGTTGTTCCCGACACGGCTGCACATTCAGCTAATGTAATAGGTACATTACTAGGTTCGCATTGATTCGCAGAAAGAAATCTGATTTCCAACTGTGGGATGCGATAATAGGGTAGGAAGCAAGTTTCTTTGGCAAATGTAATCATTGATAGTTTTGAAGTCGCGTCGCGGGAAATGTTGCCAGTTTCCATCCTGTATACTTATACTGTCTCCTTAGGTTGTCTGGAAGAAATCGCTTTCTAGCGATATAGACTACATTGTGTCGGCATTCCTTTGTGTCTGAAAAGTGTACAATATTGTGAATATATTCTATTTACACTATTAAATAGTGTTTATATGCGTGGTCTAGTACCCATAGTACAAGCTTTGCTTAGTACGGGACTAGAAGCGCAGTGAAAAATGTCCAAAGACTTATTATTTAAGGTATTTAAGGTTCATTATTTAAATATTCAATGGTAGACATTTTAGATTCAACATCATAAAATCAAAACACTGTAATTTTACGGTCACTTTACAGCCTCAAATCAATCAAGGAATTACTGCAACTCTGATATTCATCAATAAGTCAAAGCGACCACTCTGTATCAATAAATTCAAATAAAATCTTATGTTCTTACTATACTTCTAAGTTGAGGATGAAACCATCGATTTCACATCTCATTCCTACGGCAATAGTGATGGCACAACCCTATCTGTAAAGACAACCGCATTCTATCGATAAAACCTAACAGTCGGCGAAATCCGCGCTCAGTCGCCTAAATAACCAGATTAAGATAAATGCCGGTGCGGAGCCAGCCAAGAATATAATGCAAGTGCCTTCAGAGAGCTCAATCATAAAACTCAAAAAAAAAACTGGACTTATGGACCAGTGCTGAGAAGAAGCAGCGCAAGAAATCCGTCACTATACGTTTGTACGTTTCAGCTAAATGGTGTTCACTGCTGGGCAAAGGGCTCGCTCATCCAGGTACTTCCCGCGACCTTCACCAGATCGTCTGTCCGCCTAGTTGGAGGCCTGCCCACATTACGTCTTTCTGCCCGTGATCACCACTCGAGAACTTTTCTGCCCCTCTGCCACAATTCTGTGACCTCAATGAACTACTAATGGCTTGGCGAACCAACGAAAAAATTAGTTGGTTCGATTTCGAGTTAGGATATATTTTTAAATTGGTAAGGATAATAGCAGATTTGTTTTTTTTGTTCTCCGAAAAAAACGTACTTAATTTCGTAGCATCACTTCGTATAACATGTTAAGCCGTAGACTAATTGAATCATAAGACGTTTATTTGGTTTATAACATAAAATTACACAGTTTCTTTGTACAAGTATAGTTACATATTGTTTAGAGAACCAAAATGACAACCGCTCAGCATGTGTCATGGTCTGAAAATGATTAGCGTTTAAGGCCTTTTCTCGAATGAAGTGTGTCTACTGACTGCCCCCACATTACCACAACCGAATAACAGTAAAAAGATGATTACTTCCTTCATATAAAAACTAATAAAAAGAGGAGAGGCGATCACGTACCCGCCATATATCGGGCATCGGCAGAATTCGGGCGTAATCGCGCGCGCGTGACGCTACTGCATGAGCCGAGGATTTTTTATCTGTGCCACTGTCAATGGGTTGATGAAGGTCCTGATAAGGGTGTGGAAATGTGTGACAAATATATTTTACTAGCTTTCCACCTGCGGCTTCGCCCGCGTGGAAAAAAACTTTATCGTGCGAGTTCCTGTTTTAAAAACCGGGATAAAAACTATCCTATGTCTTTTCCCGGGACTCAAACTATCTCTATGCCAAATTTCATTAAAATCGGTTCAGTGGTTTAGGCGTGAAAGCAAGACAGACAGACAGACAGAGTTACATAACTACCACCTAACTTTGACCGTAACTTTTACGATAACCGGTGTTTTTGTATAGAATTTGACAGATTTTTGACGTTTGTCAAAGTTAAAGTAAGATGGTGCAACCCACCCTAAAAGTTATTGCTATTAGAGGTGGAGGGAGAAGAATCCAACAAATAAAAGATAATTAAAATTGTTCTAAGTGTTCTGAGCTGTATTTATGGTGTATCAAACTCGAATTTGTGTTAAATCAAATGAGATAAGACAACAGTTTGAAACTTTAAGTAACTTATTAATGTGTAATGTATTTAATTGTTAAATTAATAAAACATTATACACCTCCAGCAGTGACGTGGAATATTTTGAATCGCATGTCCTTCGTTAAAATTCTCCCAAATTTTCCACGGCCTAGTTTGTTTTGGTCTCTACACAGAGAGTAGCTTGACATAATAATATATGAATAATTCTCTATTTTAATGTTATTTTTAAGTTGTAACGCCTTTACGGGCGTCACATCTACTAAATTATGTTCTATCAACCCTTACCCATGTGACATGCAATAAATAATTTGAATTTGAATTTAGCTTCTTTGATTTTTCAATGTAAAAGATCTTTATTACTTTATATGATACACGTCATAGAAAGGTATATGACAAAAAGACTCTAAAAATGTATGATAAAGGGCTAACAGTAAAACGATATCAAAATTTAAACGAATCGGCTTATCTGAATTACCTGCACAAAAAAGACAATAATTCTAATTCAAAAACATTAACCTTTAGACCCCAAAAACAATTATCAAAACCATATAAAACCCTTCGAACAATACCTATAAATCGATGTTTTCACAAAGAGAAATGGCCAAATTTTAATTTAATCAAAAAAATGAAAAAAGTATCTCAAAACAAAGCTGACTTATTGCCAAGTGTTTAAAGTTTAAATTCGCCTGAGTTCGGTATTGAGAATAAATGAGGGTAGGTAAATAAAAACAATCGTCCCATGGAATCACTTTTTCAATGTTGGCCCTCCTAACGGGTGCTGGAAAAATTAAACGGGAAAGTGTGGAGGGGGAATTTATGGGAATATTTTATGGTGATTGAGTTGCCTTATCTTCGGGAAGTGAATAATCTGACTTAGTAATCTGACTTAGAATAAGGTTAAAGGGAATGAAGATTTATTTTAAGACTGACAACTTTGTGCGTTGCTTGTCCTACATGAAGGACACGTAAATTTCTTACTTTTAATTACTGTGTTGCTTTTGGTGACTAAGGTAAACAAATCTGAACTGGGGGCGTAGTGTGTAACTCACACTACGCCCCCAGAAAAGTGAAAACGAGCCTGAGTTAAGTAAGCATTGCATGCCAGCCTGATAAATATTTTAGTTATAGCTTAACTCATTTTGGACTTAAGAATGATATTTTAAAAACATTTTTATCCACAACGAAGAAGCTCTTGTTTATCGGGAAGAACTCGGGAGAGCCCGGGATCTCTGGGTCTGAAGCAGGTGGTCCTAATACTAGACCATAGAGGCGGTCTTATACAAATATAATAAACATGTTTAAAGAACTAATACTTATAGTAACATTATAATTAAAAATTTTAGTTGCCATTCAACATAATATAAATTAAACAATTAGGTATAATGCCTTAAAAAATTATCACTCGCACACAATTTCACCGTCTTCTTCAAACCCTTATTAAAACGTGGCCATTTCTCTCTCCTCACAATGGGATATCTCAACACCGTCCATTATTTCAACAAAAATCTGGGCAGTTTAATAAAAACCTCACAAAAGCCTCCTCCATTCATCCGAGCTATCCGCGGGTAAATAATGAAAAACAACGCTAATAAATTAAATCTGGACGTTCGGATCCAAATGGGTTAGCTTGAAGATATCGGTCTATATGATGGTAAGGCCCGGGCGATTTAAACGATTTGTTAGATTAAAATGGTTTCTGACACATTATTGGACAATCTAAATGTCTATACATGTATATTATTACTTGACTTCGTACT